>NC_057799.1:462905882-463205882 GCF_018294505.1 Triticum aestivum
GATGTGCGTGTGTGCACAGGCAAGTGCACGTATGTGCCTCTCGCACATGGGGCCATCCCAATTAGTTAGTGCTAACATGTTTAGTTAGCCTGGTGTATCAATGGCAGGTGGACCCTATTTGTTAGATTAAAATGCTATAGATATCACAGTCCATGACATCCAGGACCCGTTGTTACTATTCATCAATTGACTAGTCAAATATTGACAGGGTCAACTCTGCCACTGGACCCCACTGTCAGTCACACAACCTTTCTGCTGGGTACATTCCTGGGTACCTATAGCAAACTTTCCTGTTTAATTCGAAATAATAAATAAATCTAGAAAATTGATTAAATCTTTTAAAATTAATATAAAATAAACCGTAGCTCGGATGGAAAAACTTTATACATGAAAGTTGCTCAGAACGACGGGACGAATCCAAGTACGCAATCGGTTTGTCCACCACACGTCCCTAGCACAGCGAACATGCAAAAATCCCCCTCCATTTCATCTGTCCGAAAATGTCAAACACCGGGAACACTTTCCCGGATGTTTCCCCCCTTCGCCGGTAGCACCTAGTACTGCGTTAGGTCACCCCTAGCACCGCGTATTGCCTTGTTATGTTTTGTGATGTTGTTTTTGCTCCGTATTTACTGTTTCTTCCCCCTCTTATTCTCTGGTAGACTACGAGACTGACGCCGCTGCTGCCCCGATCGACTACGTTGTTGACGAACCCTTCTTGCCAGAGCAACCAGGCAAGCCCCCCCCTTTATCACCAGATATCGCCTATTCCTTCTCTCTACTTCTTGCATTAGAGTAGTGTAGCATGTTACTGCTTTCGGTTAATCCTATTCTGCTGCATAGCCTGTCATTGTTGCTACAATTGTTGATACCTTTACCTGCTATCCTAATGCTTAGTATAGGATGCTAGTGTTCCATCAGTGGCCCTACACTCTTGTCCGTCTGCCAGGCTATACTACTGGGCCGTGATCACTTCGGGAGGTGATCACGGGCATATGATATATACTTTGTACTGTTACATTACTTATTATACTGTTCGGAGATGGGGGCTGAAGGGGCAGGTGGCTCCATCCCGGTAGAGGTGGGCCTAGGTTCCCGACGGCCCCCGACTGTTACTTTGTGGCGGAGCGACAGGGTAGGTTGAGACCTAGGAAAGAGGTGGGCTTGGCCCTGGTCAGCATTCGTGGATACTTAACACGCTTAACGAGATCTTGGTATTTGATCTGAGTCTGGCCACTGGCCTATACGCACTAACCAACTACGCGGGAACAGTTATGAGCACTCGACGTTGTGGTATCAGCCGAAGCCTTCATGACGTCAGCGACTGAGCGGCACGCGCCGGATTAGACTGGAACGCCTGCTAGGCTAGGTCTGCTTCCGGCCGCGTTCGCAACGTGCAGGTGTGCAATGGGCGATGGGCCCAGACCCCTGCGCCATAGGATTTAGACCGGCGTGCTAACCTCTCTGTTGTGCCTAGGTGGGGCTGCGACGTGTTGATCTTCCGAGGCCGGGCATGACCCAGGAAAGTGTGTCCGGCCAAATGGGATCGAGCGTGTTGGGTAATGTGGTGCACCCCTACAGGGAAGTTTATCTATTCGAATAGTTGTGATCTTCGGTAACAGGACGACTTGGAGTTGTACCTTGACCTTATGACAACTACAACCGGATACTTAATAAAACACACCCTTCCAAGTGCCAGATATAACTCGGTGATCGCTCTCTAACAGGGCAACGAGGAGAGGGTCGCCGGGTAGGTTTATGCTATGCGATGATACTTGGTGAACTTACCATCTACTCTCTTCTACATGCTGCAAGATGGAGGTGCCAGAAGCGTAGTCTTCGTCAGGACTAGCTATCCCCCTCTTTCTGGCATTCTGCAGTTCAGTCCACCGAGATAGCCCCTTTACACAGATACCCATGCATATATAGTGTAGATCCTTGCTTGCGAGTACTTTGGATGAGTACTCACGGTTGCTTTTCTCCCTCTTTTCCCCCTTTCCCTTCTACCTGGTTGTCGCAACCAGATGCTGGAGCCCAGGAGCCAGACGCCACCGTCGACGACGACTCCTACTACACCGGAGGTGCCTACTACTACGTGCAGGCCGCTGACGACGACCAGGAGTAGTTTAGGAGGATCCCAGGCAGGAGGCTTGCGCCTCTTTCGATCTGTATCCCAGTTTGTGCTAGCCATCTTATGTCAACTTGTTTAACTTATGTCTGTACTCAGATATTGTTGCTTCCGCTGACTCGTCTATGATCGAGCACTTGTATTCGAGCCCTCGAGGCCCCTGGCTTGTATTATGATGCTTGTATGACTTATTTTATTTTTAGAGTTGTGTTGTGATATCTTCCCGCGAGTCCCTGATCTTGATCGTACACGTTTGCGTGTATGATTAGTGTACGTTTGAATCGGGGCGTCACAATCTATGATGTCTCTTACTGGTTTCTTAAAGTTTGGGGCTGTGATGTGATGTCTACTACGCAACCTTCTTCTTGTAGACGTTGTTGGGCCTCCAAGTGCAGAGGCTTGTAGGACAGTAGCAAATTTCCCTCAAGTGGATAACCTAAGGTTTATCAATCCGTGGGAGGCGTAGGATGAAGATGGTCTCTCTCAAGCAACCCTGCAACCAAATAACAAAGAGTCTCTTGTGTCCCCAACACACCCAATACAATGGTAAATTGTATAGGTGCACTAGTTCGGCGAAGAGATAGTGATACAAGTGCAATATGGATGGTAGATATAGGTTTTTGTAATCTAAAAATATAAAAACAGCAAGGTAACAAGCGATAAAAGTGAGCGTAAACGGTATTGCAATGCGTTGAAACAAGGCCTAGGGTTCATACTTTCACTAGTGCAAGTTCTCTCAACAATAATAACATAATTGGATCATATAACTATCCCTCAACATGCAACAAAGAGTCACTCCAAAGTCACTAATAGCGGAGAACAAACGAAGAGATTATTGTAGGGTACGAAACCACCTCAAAGTTATCCTTTCTAATCGATCTATTCAAGAGTCCGTAGTAAAATAACACGAAACTATTCTTTTCGTTCGATCTATCATATAGTTCGTACTAGAATAACACCTTAAGACACAAATCAACCAAAACCCTAATGTCACCTAGATACTCCAATGTCACCTCAAGTATCCATGGGTATGATTATGCGATATGCATCACACAATCTCAGATTCATCTATTCAACCAAGACAAAAGAACTTCAAAGAGTACCCCAAAGTTTCAACCGGAGAGTCAAGACGAAAACGTGTGCCAACCCCTATGCATAAGTTCACAAGGTCACTGAATCCGCAAGTTGATCACCAAAACATACATCAAGTAGATCACGTGAATATCCCATTGTCACCACAGATAAGCACATGCAAGACATACATCAAGTGTTCTCAAATCCTTAAAGACTCAATCTGATAAGATAACTTCAAAGGGAAAACTCAATCCATTAAAAGAGAGTGGAGGGGGAACATCATAAGATCCAACTATAATAGCAAAGCTCGCGATACATCAAGATTGTGCCAAATAAAGAACACGAGAGAGAGAGATCAAACACATAGCTACTGGTACATACCCTCAGCCCCGAGCGTGAACTACTCCCTCCTCGTCATGGAGAGCGCCGGGATGATGAAGATGGCCACCGGTGAGGGATCCCCCCTCCGGCAGGGTGCCGGAACAGGGTCCCGATTGGTTTTTGGTGGCTACAGAGGCTTGCGACGGCGGAACTCCTGATCTATTGTGTTCCCTGATGTTTTTAGGGTATATGGATATATATAGGCGAAAGAAGTCGATCAGGGGAGCCACGAGGGTGGGGGCGCGCATCCCTGCCTCGTGGCCACCTCGAAGCTTCCTTGACTTCAACTCCAAGTCTCCTGGATCACGTTCGTTCCAAAAATCACACTCCCGAAGGTTTCATTCCGTTTGGACTCCGTTTGATATTCCTTTTCTGCGAAACACTGAAACAAGGGAAAAAACAGAAACTGGCACTGGGCTCTGGGTCAATAGGTTAGTCCCAAAAATAATATAAAAGTGTTTAATAAAGCCCATAAACATCCAAAACAGATAATATAATAGCATGAATACTTCATAAATTATACATACGTTGGAGACGTATCACGATGCTTATGTGAAAAAGCTTCAAACTGATATGCTCGAACCCAAATCGGAGAAATGTGTCTTCATAGGATACCCAAAGGAGACTGTTGGGTACACCTTCTATCACAGATCCGAAGGCAAGACATTCGTTGCTAAGAATGGATCCTTTCTAGAGAAGGAGTTTCTCTTAAGAAGTGAGTGGGAGGAAAGTAGAACTTGATGAGGTAATTGTACCTGCTCCCTTATTGGAAAGTAGTTCGTCACAGAAATCTGTTCCTGTGACTCCTACACCAATTAGTGAGGAAGCTAATGATGATGATCATGTAACTTCAGATCAAGTTACTACCGAACCTTGTAGGTCAACCAGAGTAAGATCCGCACCAGAGTGGTATGGTAATCATGTTCTGGAGGTCATGTTACTTGACCATGACGAACCTACGAACTATGAGGAAGCGATGATGAGCCCAGATTCCGCGAAATGGCTTGAGGCCATGAAATCTGAGATGGGATCCATCTATGAGAACAAAGTCTAGACTTTGGTTGACATGCCCGATGATCGGCAAGCCATCGAGAATAAATGGATCTTCAAGAAGAAGACTGACGCTGATGGTAATGTTACTGTCTACAAGGCTTGACTTGTTGCGAAAGGTTTTCGACAAGTTCAAGGAGTTGTCTACGATGAGACCTTCTCACCCGTAGCGATGCTTAAGTCCGTCCGAATCATGTTAGCAATTCCTGCATTTTATGATTATGAAATTTGGCAAATGGATGTAAAGACTGCATTACTGAATGGATTTCTGGAAGAAGAGTTGTATATGATGCAACCTGAAGGTTTTATCGATCCAAAGGATGCTAACAAAGTGTGCAAGCTCCAGCGATCCATTTATGGACTGGTGCAAGCATCTCGGAGTTGGAATAAATGTTTTGATAGTGTGATCAAAGCATGTGGTTTTATACAGACTTTTGGAGAAGCCTGTTTTTACAAGAAAGTGAGTGGGAGCTCTGTAGCATTTCTAATATTATATGTGGATGACATATTGTTTATTGGAAATGATATAGAATTTCTGATAGCATAAAAGGATACTTGAACAAGAGTTTTTCAATGAAAGACCTCGGTGAAGCTGCTTATATATTGGGCATCAAGATCTATAGAGATAGATCGAGACACTTAATTGGACTTTCACAAAGCACATACCTTGATAAAGTTTTGAAGAAGTTCAAAATGGATCAAGCAAAGAAAGGGTTCTTGCCTGTGTTACAAGGTGTGAAGTTGAGTCAGACTCAATGTCTGACCACTGCAGAAGATAGAGAGAAAATGAAAGTTGTTCCTTATGCTTCAGCCATAGGCTCTATCATGTATGCAATGTTGTGTACCAGACCTGATGTGTGTCTTGCTATTAGTTTAGCAGGGAGGTACCAAAGTAATCCAGGGGTGGATCACTGGACAGCGGTCAAGAATATCCTGAAATACCTAAAAAGGACTAAGGATATGTTTCTCGTTTATGGAGGTGACAAAGAGCTCGTCGTAAATGGTTACGTCGATGCAAGCTTTGACACTGATCCGGATGACTCTAAGTCACAAACCAGATACGTATTTATATTGAACGGTGGAGCTGTCAGTTGGTGCAGTTCTAAGCAAAGCGTCATGGCGGGATCTACGTGTGAAGCGGAGTACATAGCTGCTTCGGAAGCAACAAATGAAGGAGTCTAGATGAAGGAGTTCATCTCCGATCTAGGTGTCATACCTAGTGCATCGGGTCCAATGAAAATCTTTTGTGACAATACTGGTGCAATTGCCTTGGCAAAGGAATCCATATTTCACAAGAGAACCAAGCACATCAAGAGACGCTTCAATTCCATCCGCGATCAAGTCAAGGAGGGAGACATATAGATTTGCAAGATACATACGGATCTGAATGTTGCAGACCCGTTGACTAAGCCTCTCTCACGAGCAAAACATGATCAGCACCAAGACTCAATGGGTGTTAGAATCATTATTGTATAATCTAGATTAATGACTCTAGTGCAAGTGGGAGACTAAAGGAAATATGCCCTAGAGGAAATAATAAATTTGTTATTTATATTTCCTTATATCATGATAAATGTTTATTATTCATGCTAGAATTGTATTAACCGGAAACTTAGTACATGTGTGAATACATAAACAAACAGAGTGTCACTAGTATGCCTCTACTTGACTAGCTCGTTGAATCAAAGATGGTTATGTTTCCTAGCCATAGACATGAGTTGTCATTTGATTAATGAGATCACATCATTAGAGAATGATGTGATTGACTTGACCCATTCCGTTAGCTTTAGCACTTGATCGTTTAGTATATTGCTATTGCTTTCTTCATGACTTATACATGTTCCTATGACTATGAGATTATGCAACTCCCGAATACTGGAGGAACACTTTGTGTGCTACCAAATGTCACAACGTAACTGGGTGATTATAAAGGTGCTCTATAGGTGTCTCCGATGGTACTTGTTGAGTTGCCATAGATCGAGATTAGGATTTGTCACTCCGATTGTCGGAGAGGTATCTCTGGGCCCTCTCGGTAATGCACATCACTATAAGCCTTGCAAGCAATGTAACTAATGAGTTAGTTGCGGGATGATGCATTACGGAACGAGTAAAGAGACTTGCCGGTAATGAGATTTAACTAGGTATTGAGATACCGACGATCGAATCTCGGGCAAGTAACATACCGATGACAAAGGGAACAACGTATGTTGTTATGCGGTTTGACCGATAATGATCTTCGTAGAATATGTGGGAGCCAATATGAACATCCAGGTTCTGCTATTGGTTATTGACCAGAGACGTGTCTCGGTCATGTCTACATAGTTCTAGAACCCGTAGGGTCCGCACGCTTAACATTCGGTGATGATCGGTATTATGAGTTTATGTGTTTTGATGTACCGAAGATAGTTCGGAGTCCAGGATGTGATCACGGACATGACGAGGAGTCTCGAAATGGTCGAGACATAAAGATTGATATATTGGACGACTATATTCAGACACCGGAAGTGTTCCGGGGGTCACCGGATAATTATCGGAGTGCCGGGGGGTTATCGGAACCCCGGGGAGAACTAATGGGCCAACATGGGCCTTGTGAGAGAGAGAGAGGTGGGAGCCATGGGCTGGCCGCCTCCCCCCCCCCTGGGAGTCCGAATTGGACAAGGAAGGGGGGCTGCGCCCCCTCTTTCCTCGCTCTCTCCCTCTCCTTCCTTCCCCCTTCCCCCTTCCTAGTTCGACTAGGAAAGGGGGAGTCCTACTCCTACTAGGAGGAGGACTCACCCCTCTCCTTGGCGCGCCCCAAGGGCCGGCCGGCCTCCCCCTTGCTCCTTTATATATGGGGGCAGGGGGCACCCTAGAACACACAACAGGCATTGTTCTTAGCCGTATGCGGTGCCCCCCTCCACCATAATCCACCTCGGTCATATCGTTGCAGTGCTTAGGCGAAGCCCTACGCCGGTAGCTTCATCATCACCGTCATCACGCCATCGTGCTGACGAAGCTCTCCCTCGACACTCTGCTGGATCGTGAGTTCGTGGGACGTCACCGAGCCGAACGTGTGCAGATCGCGGAGGTGTCGTACTTCCGGTCGATCGTGAAGATGTACGACTACATCAACTGCGTTGTCATAACGCTTCCGCTTACGGTCTACGAGGGTACATAGACAACACTCTACCCTCTCATTGCTATGCATCACCACGATCTTGCGTGTGCGTAGGAATTTTTTTTAAATTACTACGTTCCCCAACAGGAGAAGCATAGCAATGAGAGGGGAGAGTGTGTCCACGTACCCTCGTAGACCGAAAGTGGAAGCGTTTAGTAACGTGGTTGATGTAGTCGAACGTATTCACGATCCAATCGATCCAAGTACCGAACGTACGGCACCTCCGTGTTCAGCACACGTTCAGCACGATGATGTCCCTCGAGCTCTTGATCCAGTTGAGGACGAGGGAGAGTTTCGTCAGCACGACGGCGTGGCGACGGTGATGATGAAGTTACCGGCGCATGGGTTCGCCTAAGCACTACGACGATATGATCGAGGTGTTAAACTGTGGAGGGGGGCACCGCACACGGCTAAGAGATTGTCTGTTGTGCTTTGGGGTGCCCCCTGGCCACGTATATAAAGGAGGGAGGGAGAGAGGCCGGCGGCCAGGAGGGGCGCGCCAAGGGGGGAGTCCTACTTGGACTCCTAGTCTCCTAGTCCAAGTAGGATTCGGTCCCCCCATTTTTCCTTTCTTCCACCGGAGGGAAAGGAAGGAGGGGAGAAGGAGAAGGAAGGAGGGGGGCGCGCCCCCACCCCTTGTCCAATTCGGTTTGGGCAGGGGGAAGGCGCGCGCCACCTCGTGGCCCTTCTTCCCTCTCTCCACTAAAGCCCACTAAGGCCCATTAACTTCCCCGGGGATTCCTGTAACCCCTTGGTACTCCGGAAAAATACCCGGATCACTCGGAACCACTCCAATGTCCGAATATAACCTTCCAATATATGAATCTTTACCTCTTAACCATTTCAAGACTCCTTGTCATGTCTGTGATCTCATCAGGGACTCCGAACAAACTTCGGTCATCAAATCACATAACTCATAATACAAATTGTCATCGAACGTTAAGCGTGCGGACCCTACGGGTTCGAGAACTATGTAGACATGACCGAGACACATCTCCGGTCAATAACCAATAGCGGAACCTGGATGCTCATATTGGCTCCTACATATTGTACGAAGATCTTTATCGGTCAAACCACATAACAACATACGTTGTTCCCTTTGTCATCGGTATGTTACTTGCCCGAGATTCGATCGTCCGTATCATCATACCTAGTTCAATATCGTTACCGGCAAGTCTCTTTACTCGTTTCGTAATGCATCATCCCGCAACTAACTCATTAGTCACATATCTTGCAAGGCTTATAGTGATGTGCATTATCGAGAGGGCCCAGAGATACCTCTCCGATACTCGGAGTGATAAGTCCTAATCTCGATCTATGCCAACTCAACAAACACCTTTGGAGACACCTGTAGAGCATCTTTATAATCAACCAGTTACGTTGTGACGTTTGATAGCACACAAGGTGTTCCTCCGGTATTCGGGAGTTGCATAATCTCATAGTCAGAGGAACATGTATAAGTCATGAAGAAAGCAATAGCAATAAAACTAAACGATCATTATGCTAAGCTAACGGATGGGTCTTGTCCATCACATCATTCTCTAATGATGTGATCCCGTTCATCAAATGACAACACATGTCTATGGTTAGGAAACTTAACCATCTTTGATTAACGAGCTAGTCAAGTAGAGGTATACTAGGGACACTCTGTTTGTCTATGTATTCACACATGTACCAAGTTTTCGGTTAATACAATTCTAGCATGTATAATAAACATTTATCATGATATAAGAAAATATAAACAACAAATTTATTGTTGCCTCTAGGGCATATTTCCTTCAAAGTCTACCATTGAGACGCAACCGGTCTCGACCAATCTTTCTTGCATTTACAAACTCACCCTTGACACCTAACTGCGGAGGGGGCAACCTTTTTTGTCTCAGCTGCAACTCCACCCCTAATAAGTAACTGAGGGGGACAACCCATTTTTCCTCCCTAGTTGCAACTCCACCCTTTGATACAAAACTACGGGCCCGATCCAGTTTTTGTCCCAGTTGCAAGTCCACCCTCAACACACAACTTGGAGGGCGATCATTTTTGTCCGAGTTGCAACTCCACCCCTGACTTGTAGTTAGGGTGCCCACGTTTTTTCTTGTCCCAGTTGCAACTTCATCCTCGATACGCAACTAGGGTCTGACCCATTTTTATCCTAGTTGAAGGTCCACCCTCGACACACAACTAGTGGGGGGGGGGGGGTTGGCCATTTTTTGTCCCGGTTGTAACTCTTAGACAACTGAGGCCCAACCCATGTTTTTCTTAACTTCAAGTCCAGCTACACCATTGACATGCAATTGGGGGACCCACCTTTTTTGTCTTAGTTGCAAGTCCACTCTTAGTATACAACTGGGGTCCCGACCAATTTTTGTCTCCATTGCAACTCCACCCTCGATACGTAACTAGGGGCCGGCCGATTTTTGTCCCAGTTGCAACTCCACACCCGTACATGTAATTGGAGCCTGCCTTTTTTTTGCTAGTGGCGACTCCACCCTTGATACGCAACTAAGGGCCTGACCAATTATCTCTGAGTTGTAAAAAAACTTTCAATACGCAACTGAGGACCCGACCCATTTTTGTCCTAGTTGCAACTTACCCTCAATATGCAACTTGGGGCCCGACCCATTTTTTCTCCAGTTGTAAGTCCATCCTCGACAAGCAACTAGGGGGCCGACCCATTTTTATCCCCATTGCAAGTCCACACTTGACACACAATTGAACCTTGTCCATTATTGTCCCAGTTGCAGGTCCACCCTCAACACGCAACTAAGGAAGGAGTGTCGCTTTTGTCTCAGTTTCAACTCCACGCGGACATGCAGTTAGGCCCGCCTTTTTTGGTCTTAGTTGCAAGTCCACCATTGATACGCAAAATAGCAAGTGTTCCGACCGACTGCACCTGCATTGGCCCCCAATGCGTCTACAACTAGCAGCAGGAGGGGGGTTGGCAGCCAGTTGCATGTCCAACAAATTTTTTTAAATGTTTATAGTTTTTAAATTAACAAACATTTTTTATAAAATACAAGCTGAACATTTCATAAATATTGAATAAACATTTCATGATGTTGGATAAATTTTTAAATGCATAACGAACATTTTTTTAAATACGATGAATATTAAATTTGTAATTTGTTTGGTTTCGCATACACTTTTAAAGTTTAATGAACATTACTAAATATCCAGTTTACACGAAAGAGATGCATTGCGGTTGTTTGTTTGTTGGTTAGTAGTAGTAGTCTTAGGTCTTAAACCATTAAGCAAGTTCGATAGTTACACATGGGGGAATCTAGGGACAGGTCGTCCTAGTAGCTGCAACAATAATGCAAGTGTTTCAATTTTTGTGATTTTTATAAATTTATGAACATTTTTTGAATTTCGAGGAAAATTTTACAGAATGATGAACAGTTTTTGAATTTCTGAAGATTTTTTAATTCATGAACATTTTCTAAGTGGTCAAACATTTTTTTTCCAAATTCAGGACCATTCTTAGAATTCGTGAGTATTTTTTAATTGATAATTTTTTTAAAGTTGATACCACTTTTTTCAAATGCTCAAATATTTATCAAATTTTGTGGGAAAAAATGAATTCATGAATATTTTCAAGTTTGTGAATAGGGCAAGCTGACCAAAATGATGGTGCCCTAGAGGCAAGCTGAAGGGTACTCGCAAAAGAAAAAGTAAAAGGTACGCAACGGGCTGGAGTGTGCTGCGTGCATGGTGTGTCCATGCACCACGCCATTTAAGTTGAGAGCAACTTAGTGAGAAGCGCCCGTTCGAGAGCCTTCCTAAAGGTCACTTGAGGTGGGATGAGACCGCGTCACTAGGCGCACTCTATGCCGTCACCACGTGTCGTGCTCTTGGGCGCTTTCTCCGGATTTTATTTTCATTTCTATTTTTTCGCACGCGTTTTCGTCTTTTTAGATTTTTTTTTGGCTTTTCGATTTTTCGCCGGTCTTTCTTAGCTTTTGGAAAAAAATTAAAAAAATTCCCATACAAAATGTGCCTTTTCCTTCCACGAGTGACACGATTTTGCTTCCGCGAGAGGCACGGCCATGCCTCTCAAAAATGAAAAAACATTTTTTTCCTTCCATGAGAGGCACGGCCATGCCTCTGAGAAACGGAAAAATACGATTTTATTTTTGTTCTGCGAGAGTCCCGGTTTTGCTTCCACGGGAGACACGACCATGCCTCTCGGAAACGTAAAAAAACATGTTTTTTCCTTCCTCGAGAGGCTCGGTTTTGCTTCCGAATGAGGCACGCCGTACCTCTCAGAAATGAAAAAAAGCATATTTTTTTCCTTTCGTGAGAGCCACGGATTTGCTTCCACGAGAGGCGCAGCCGTGCGTTTGAGAAATGAAAAAAACGCGTTTATTTTTCCTTCCGCGACAGGCACTGTTTTTTCGTCCGGCTTTTCGTGAAGAAAAGTTCGTCAAAATCTATCAACATGGGATCTAGTTTTGAAGATCTCGAAGCGCGAGAAATCCAATAATGAAAACGGTTCAAGATTTGAAAGCACGATTTAAGAGATAAACATGTTTTATATAAACGGATCTACGAAAGGAAAACTTACAGGTTGTGACAAGTGACGCACATACAGCGCGCCACTTATCGCAACCTGGAAGGTGAAAGTGAAAGAGTACTTTTTAGTTAGTCATTTCGATTTAAGTCATGCAAAGTTGTACTACTAATCAAGTTTAGCCGTTTTCACAAAAAAAAAAAAGGTAATCAAGTTTAGCCCAAGCTCGGCTGGCTTGCTTTGGCATTGGTCACGCGGCCACCGTTGGTTAACGTTTTTTTTAGTCGAACTAAAAGCCCAGCCCAAGTGACAATGAAAAACAAGCAAGAACGAATACAGGTGAAATATAATTTAAAACGTAGAGACCAATTAAAGAACATTTTTTGCAAAGGTCACTCCTGGGACTTTTCCCTTTTCGTAGTCTCGTTTATTAAAAATGTTTTATCTATTAAACCGCACGTCCAAATCTCGAACTGTTTCACCGTTAGATTTCTCACGTCGAGATTTTCAAAATTAGATCCCATTTTGACAGGTTTTGACAAAAAAATTCACAAAAAAAGGACGGAAAACCGCACCGACAACATGTTTTTTTCTGAAAGAGACGCGACTATGACTTTTGCGGAAGGAAAAAAAAGAAAACACATTTTTTTTCTCATTTCCGAGAGGCACGACCGTGTCTCTTTCGGAAGGAAAAGAAGGAGGAGAAAAAACATCTTTTTTCATTATCTGTGCCTCTCGCGAAAGCAAATACGTACCTCTCGCGGAAGAAAAAAACATTTTTCGTGCAATTCTTTTTTGAACCTTTTTTTATTCAAAAAGTAAAGCCGAAAACACAAGCGGAAAAAAAAATAAAAAACAAAAATAGAAGGGAGCGCCTAGAACGCGACACGTGATGACGGCTATGAGCACCAGGTGATCTTTGCGGGATTCCCTAAGGAGTACTCCTTTATTGGTTGCTTCCGATTTAAAAACCATGACATCATCTTAGATGTGATATAATTATCTCTAATTTAGACATGTCCTAGGCAGAAAAAAAACATACTATCATGAGCCATCGGTCCCAACTCGCAAAGCCCATCGTACGCACCGCTGGGCGGTCAACGGAGAGTACGGGCGAACGAGACCTCCTCGTCGGTGCCGGCAAATCCTAAACGGCGCCCGTTTTAGTTGTTTTCGTTAACGGGCGCATACCCCCCGCACTGACTTGGGCTCGGCCCATCTACGTTCTTTTTTCTCAGTTTATCCCGCAAGAAAAGATGCGCGTGGGTGGTAATCGAACCCAGAACGTCTTCACTCTAAGCAAGCTACTGTAACCAACCGGCCAACCAGTACAGATGTGTTCTAATACATCTTCTTTCTTCTTCTTCTTTTTTACTTTTTCCTTCTTTTCCTTTTTCCTGTTCCCTTTTCTCCTATGTTGGAACGATTTTGTACATTTTTTCCTTTTTCATTTTCTTTGTTAAATGCGTGAACTTTTTTTTTATCAAAATCCGATGAACCTTTTCAAATTCGTGAACTGTTTTTAAAATCACTGAACTCTTTTTCAAAATCAATGAACTTTTTTAAAAATCGATTCTCTTCCAAATCAATAATTTTCTTTTTCAAAATCAGTGAACTGTTTTCAAAATCGATGAACTCTTTTCAAAATCGATGAAATCTTTTTCAAAACTGATGAAATCTTTTCAAAATCCATGAACACTTTCTCAAAAGCGATGAACTATTTTCAAAATCGATGAACTCTTTTCAAAACGGATGAACTCTTTTTCAAAACCAATGAACCTTTTTTCAAAATTGACAATTATTTTTTCAAATAGATGAACTTTTTTTCAAAATCGTTGAACTCTTTTCAAAATCGATGAACTCTTTTGAAAATCGATGAAATCTTTTTCAAAACTAATGAACTCTTTACAAAATCCATGAACTCTTTTTCAAAATCGATGAACTCTTTTCAAAACGGATGAACTCTTTTTCAAAATCGATGAACTTTTTTTCAATTTGATGAACACTTTTTCATTTTTTCAAAATTGATGAACTTTTTTTTAAATTATTGTTTCTAAATCAATGAACTGTTTAGAAAAATTGATGGACTTTTCTAAAAATCGATCGTCTTGTTTTCAAATTTAGCTTTTCTTTTTTTAAACCAATTTATATTTGTTTTACTAAAGAAAATGTTAACTAGGACAACTTTTTCTAAGAGTTTACAGAAGAACTAGCTTTGTCTAGTGGTTAAAGCATCAATCCATGAAGGGTGTGGTGGTGGGTTCGATTTCTAGCGGATCCCGTATTTTTTCATTAGGAACTATTTTCTCTTTCGCGTTTGCTTTGTTGACTCGGTTGGTGGGCCGGCCCGCTACGCGCCGCTAGCGAGCGCTGGTAGAGCCAGCCGGCGCCCGAAGCGCACCCGTCGGCGCCTGAAGCGCCTGTAACGAGTTTCGGCGCCTACGTGGGCTGCATTGTTGGAAGCCCACTCGTTCTTTCTAGGTGTTTCATTCTGTTTGACGCTAATTCGTGCTTGTTTGCTCGTTGCATGCTGTCGCTGCTTTGTTCTTTGACTTCGCTCGTGGTAAAAATGGTAGCACGGGATTTTTTTATTGTTTCTTTGAGGTTGTTGACGAAAATTGTGTATTGTTTTGTTTCTTTGTTTTTGTTATATATTATTGCTTTTCTGTTCAATTAACAAATAATAAAATAATCTGATATTAATTTAAATAAATGGGCATAAATGAACTATAAATATGTAGTAAATTCTCCAGAAAAGTATTAATTTCATGAATAAGAAGAAGAAAGTTGATCTTCGAACACAAATTTGCTAGGTCTTATATTACATTGGAGTGGGAACAACACTTCAGCATGTGAGCTAGCACGATGATCCTGTTGAAAAAAAAAAGAAATTGAAGAAGTTAGAATAGCAAGAAGAAAGTTCATCTTAGCATGGCAGAGTTAGTTATAAAAAAGAACACTGCAAAAAAACTATTTTTGTTTTACAAAAACCAAGTTTCCATCTTCAGAACTTACTTCAAGACCTTCAAAATTTGGCAGATGGCAACGTTGAACTATTTGAATAGCCGGAATCCTTGTGAAATGAAGAGAAAATAAGAATAGATGTCTTGTTGGAACAATTTTTAAATTTTCTGTACGTAGAGAATATTTGTATATGATTGCAAATGAATTAGTGGAACAGTAAAATGATTGTATATTACATGTTGTTGCAGAAAAAGATTTCACTATTCGCAGCTATACTTGACTGTTGGAGCATGTAGCAATCTCGTACATAAAAAATTCTCTTAGAGCCTGCAGATCGTGCTGAGAAAATAGTTGAACCAGGAATAAGGTTCATAAATTTTGAAAAGCGTTCAGAAATTTTGAAACACATTTCACAAAAATGAAAAAGTTCATCAAATATGAAAAAGTTAATTGAGTTTGAAAAGAGTTCATCGAATTTCATAAAAGTTCATGGAATTTGGAAAAAGTTCACCTAAATTCAAAAAAAAGTTCATCAAGTTTGAAAAAAGTTTAGCGATTTTGAAAAAAAGTTCATTTAATTTGAAAAAAGTTCATTGAAATTGGAAAAAAAAAATTCATGGAATGTGAAAAAGTTCATCAAATATGAAAAAGCTCGTCGAATTTCAATAAAAAATCAAGAAATTTGAAAAAAGTTCACCGATTTTGAAAAAAGTTCATTGGATTTGGAAAAAGTTCATCGAAATTGGAAAAAAGTTCATCAAAATTGGAAAAAAAAAGTTCATGGAATTTGAAAAAAGTTCATCATAATTTATAAAAAGGTCATCAAATTTGAAAAATAGTTCATTGATTTTGAAAAGTTCTGCCAAAATTAAAAAACGTTCATAAATTTTGTAGAAAAAAATCATGAAGAAAGCAAGTTTCTCGAATGAGAAAAAAAGAGAAGAGAGAAGAAAAACGAAAAGGCAAAAAAGCAAAAGGAAAAGGAAATAGAAATAGAAAAAAGAAAAAGACATAAGAAGAAATGAGGGAAGAAGTTTCAATTTAGCATAGAAGTTAAGGGCAGTAAGGTGGTTAGCTAAGCGAGTATCCACCGGGAGATCCCCGAATCGAATCCGGCGAGGGGATATCTTTTTTGTTTTTACGAACATAAAAAATAGAATGGGCCGGCCCAGGTATAATACCAAGTGTACAGAGGAGGTGTGCGTTGCGTACCAGATAGCCTATATTCGGCGCGTAAGGCGCCGATTAGGATTTGGCCGGGCGAACCGTGACGCAGAGTCGTGAAATCTTGACAGCAGGCGGCCTATCCTTTCTCTTCCCAATCTAGCCAAGCTTTCTTGGTCCGCAGTATCTAAGTACATCCACAACCGGGTCTCTCGTATCCGTCTCAAACACCCTGGTAGGCCGTCCGGTTAGTGATCGGTCACAAAAAATCGATCCAATCGGACCTCTCAAACTGCGGACAAACTCTCGGGCTGACCAACATCCCCCATAACTAGGCCAAATATAGAGCGGATATGGAACGGTCCGGGCACGCCCGGGCGCATCCGCATGACAGGCCTTGTCCACCACGGACCCTGTTGGAATATTAGGCAAGTTCATGATTAATTCCAGTAAATAATTCATGACTAGAAGAGATACTAGCATGCAATAATCTAGCAAACTAGAAGAACAGCAAGACATGCATAACAGCAGCAAACACGTAACAATAGCTGTAGAAACAGACATGATCAGAGGATGTTGGACGTACTGATCGTTAGCTATTATGGGTGCGACAGTGTTGATGACGATGTTGGCGACGATCTGCTGCTGACGGCGATGAATACGACGATGAGTAGCACCGCCCGACTTGGACGGAAAACGACCCGTGATGACGAATTTGAGCAGTCACGCACAGCGCTTCCCAAAAACCTAATTCGTCCTCTCCCGGTGCAGGATCGCAAAGACGAACGGTTCCGGAGACCTGCTCTCCCACGCGCCGATGCACGCCGGCGTTTGGGATGGAGTAGACTACGATGGCGGCGCAAGTTGTGAGATGAGGCAAAACCCTAGGTGTTTTTTCGGTGTTTCTCTGGCCGCAGCCGGTAGCTGTATATATATTAGGACCAGAGGCGGTATTGTGTCGCGACCACAATCCCAAACCGACTCGGTTTCTAATTCGTATACTTACCGGACAAGAAATCAAAAACTTGTCTGCCAAGACATAAAAATAAAACGGCAAAAGGAAGCTGCGCTCCTGCAAGGAGACGGACCAGATTTCGGCGGACCATTCACGCGCATGTCGCATGTACGCCTCGCCTCGCCTCGCCTCGCCATGTCCCGGCTAGGCGAGGCGAGCGAGCGAGCGCGCGCGTGTGGTTTTCCCTTTCTCTTCTCACACACCACTTAGAGTGGTGGAGAGAACCCACTATATAAAGAGGTCCAACTCTTCTTCAACTTCCGGGGTGGGACTAAACTTAGCACCACCACTTGCCATTTTACACATGGGCTTTGAGATTTCAGAAATTGCTATGGGCCTAGCCCATTAATTCTAACAATCCCCCACCAGATCTCAAATACCCATTTAGAGATTTGCCTTCTCTCACCACTTGTTTAATATACCAGTGTTTCAGCAGAGACTATTAAGTTGAACTTCTGCCTAGAACTTTAAGCTACATCCATTCACAACTTGACAATGGACTATGCCTTGAATTGCTAGTTTTGTGTGAACAGGTTTCACTCAAAGTCTTAACCAGTACCTGACCGCCAGTAGGCTACCCCGCGGTTTGGAGCTTATACGTCATACTCCCTGGTCTCTTCGTGAGCTTACTAGAGATCACCCAAATCTCATAGACTGCGACGTTTACAGTCAGAACTCATATAGGTGTGTTCTTTCAAGACTGCTCTGTAGGACAACATCTTTGCTAATTATAGCCAATAGAACCACATTAAGGCATGTTGCCAACCTGCCTTACAGATCTGAGCCTTACAGCTCTGAGAGTTTTGCGTCTTCACTTGGAGACGATCATAAGTTATTACTCTCCTCAGTTAACCAATAGCTTGTTCTTCCCAGATCCTAATTCACGGGATCTCCGATCACAAAGGTTGGGTTACTACTATGGTGTAACATCTATGGGTCTCATACCCATCTCCCTCGATGCAATATCTATCACATTTCGTGATAGTCCCTTTGTAAAGGGATCTGCCAGGTTTTTGTCTGTTTGTATATACGTAACAGTTATTACTCCGGAGTTTCTCAACTTCCTGACAGACTTCAAACGTCTTTTCACGTGTCTTGATGACTTTGCATTATCTTTAGAATTGTTCACTTTAGCGATAACCGTTTGGTTATCACAATTGATAAGAATAGCCGGTACAGGTTTTTCAACAACCGGCAAGTCCATCAAGAGCTCACGCAGCCATTCTGCTTCAACAGTAGCTGTGTCCAAAGCAGTTATTTTGCTTCCATAGTTGACCTCGTCAATATGGTTTGCTTGCAAGACCTCCATGACACTGCGCCACCACCATGAGTAAATACATACCCACTTGTTGCGTAAAGTACATCAACATCGGAGATCCAATTTGAATCACTATATCCTTCTAGCACAGCAGGATGCCCTGAATAAGTAATTCCGTAACTCATAGTACCTCTCAGATAGCGCAAGACCCTTTCTAGTGCATGCCAATGATCATCACCCGGGTTGGACATGAACCTACTCAGTTTGCTCACAGCAAAAGAGATATCTGGTCTTGTAGCGCTAGCTAAGTACATGAGTGAACCGACAATTTGAGAGTACCTTAATTGATCTCTCGTTTCTTTCTTGTTCTTTCTGAGTGTCACGCTGGGATCATAAGGTGTTGGAGAAGGCTTGCTATCCATAAAACCGAATCGGTTCAAGACCTTCTCAACATAGTGAGATTGCGTTAATGTAATCCCACTCTCATCCTTAATAAGTTTGATGTTTAGAATTACATCGGCTTCTCCCAGATCTTTCATGTCAAAACTTTTTGATAGAAAAGACTTGACCTCATTAATTGCATTAATGTTTGTACCAAAGATCAGTATGTCGTCCACATACAAACATAATATGACACTATTGCCCCCACCATGGCGATAGTAAACACACCTATCAGCCTCGTTAATGACAAATCCTGCAGAAGTCAGAGTTCTTTCAAACTTCTCATGCCATTGCTTAGGTGCCTGTTTCAGACCATACAAAGATTTTAACAACTTGCACACCTTTCTCTCTTCACCCTTTACCACAAACCCGTCAGGCTGATCCATATAGATCTCCTCTTCCAACTCTCCATTGAGAAAAGCTGTCTTTACATCCATTTGATGAATGATAAGACCATAAGAGGCAGCCAAGGAAAGTAACACTCGAATGGTGGTCATTCTAGCAACAGGTGAATAGGTGTCAAAGTAATCTTCGCCTTCTTTCTGAGTGTAGCCCTTGGCCACTAGCCGCGCCTTGTACTTATCAATAGTACCATCAGGCTTTAGCTTCTTTTTGAACACCCACTTACAGCCCACAGGTTTACAACCATATGGTCTATCAGTTAGTTCCCAAGTTCCATTAGAAAGAATTGAGTCCATCTCATTATGAACAGCTCCTTTCCAATCATCTACATCCGGAGATGCATATGCTTCTGCAATCGTCTTGGGTGTGTCGTCCACAAGGTATACAATGAAATCATCACCAAAGGATTTTGCAATCCTTTGTCTCTTGTTCCTTCTAGGAACTTCATTGTTATCCTTCTCAAAGACTTCCTCATGTGATTGTTCAAAATATTCATCAGTTGTACTAGATTCAGGAATTATCTCAGAAGAAAATCTAGCAATGCTATGCATATCTTTCATAGGAAATATGTTCTCAAAAAATGTTGCATCACGAGATTCCATTATAGTATCAACATGCATATCAGGTACTTCAGATTTTACCACTAAAAACCTATAAGCAATGCTCCGTTGAGCATACCCTAGAAAGACACAATCCACTGTCTTTGGTCCAAGTTTGCGTTTCTTAGGAATAGGAATATTGACCTTTGCCAAACATCCCCAAGTGTGCAAATAAGAAAGTGATGGTTTTCTCCCAACCCACTCCTCATAAGGGGTTTTCTCCTTATTATTGTTGGGAACTCTATTCAGGACATGACATGAAGTCAATAGAGCCTCCCCCCACCATGCCTTAGATAAACCAACAGTGTCTAACATGGCATTCACCAAGTCAGTCAATGTGCGGTTTTTCCTCTCGGCCACTCCATTTGATTGAGGTGAATAGGGAGGCGTCCTCTCATGAATAATACCATGTTCCTCAAAAAATTCATCAACAACTTTTGGAAAATACTCTCCACCACGATCGGACCTAAGACGCTTGATCTTTCTCTCTAGTTGATTTTCAACTTCAGCTTTATAGATTTTAAAGTAGTCTAATGCTTCATCTTTAGTTTGCAACAAATAAACATAGCAAAAACTAGTCGCATCATCAATCAAAGTCATGAAATATCTATTTCCACCTTTTGTCAACACACCATTCATCTCACAAAGATCAGAATGTATGAGTTCTAGAGGTGCCAAGTTTCTCTCCTCGGCAGCCTTATGAGGCTTTCGAGGTTGCTTAGATTGCACACAACTATGGCACTTAGAACCTTTGGCAACTGTGAAGTTCGGAATTAAACTCATGCTGGATAGCCGAGACATTAAACCAAAATTAATATGACATAAACGAGAGTGCTAAATACTTGCATCATCATTAACACTAGCACAAATTTGGTTTATTGACTTATTGCAAAAATCTGAAAGAGAAAAGCGGAACAAGCCTCCGCACTCATAGCCTTTTCCTATAAATTGTCCAAATCTTGACACGATTACTTTATTGGACTCTAAAACTACCTTAAATCCATCTCGACATAGAAGGGAGCCGCTAACTAGATTCTTGTTCATAGTAGGGACATGCTGCACGTTCCTTAGTTGCACGATCTTTCCTGAAGTAAACTTCAGATCCACCGTGCCAATGCCACGAACAGAAGCATGTGACCCATTCCCCATTAGGACGGAAGAATCCCTTGCGACCTGATAAGAAGTAAACAGGGAGATGTCAGCACACCCATGAACGTTAGCACCCGAATCAATCCACCACGAAGATGATTGAAATACTGAAAGCACAATAGGTAAATTACCATACCCATCAGTATTGCTAGCAGTCACCATGTTGACAGTCTTGGAGCTTGTTTTCCCTCTGCGGTCTGCACGTTCAGGGCATTCCTTGGAAAAGTGTCCAGGCTTCCCACAGGCGTAGCACTCTAGCTCAGCCTTGTTGAACTTCTTCTTCTTGAAGGTAGTAGTCTTGGTAGGCTTGTTGAAAACAGGTTTGTTCTTCCTTTTGTTCTTGTTCTGTGGGTACCTCTGCACCATGTTAGCTGTAGGCTGAACCTCACCTCCTTTTTCAGTAGTATCTTTAGCCCGAGCTTTTTCTTCAACATCAAGAGATGCAATCAGATTTTCAACTGATATCTCCTGTCTCTTATGCTTCAGAGTTGTGGCGAAATTCCTCCATGAAGGAGGCAACTTTGCAATCATGCACCCAGCCACGAATTTGTCGGGTAGAACACATTTAAGGAGTTCAAGTTCCTTCACAATGCACTGTATCTCATGAGCTTGTTCAACCACAGAACGGTTATTCACCATCTTGTAGTCATGAAAACTCTCCATGATGTACAGTTCACTGCCTGCATCTGTTGCACCGAATTTTGCATTCAGTGCATCCCACAGAATCATTCCGTCATTTATGTGCATGTACACATCACACAGACGGTCGGCAAGAACACTCAGAATGCATCCCACAAACATAGTATTGGCTTCCTGGAATTTTCTCCGATCTTCGTCGGTCATTCCCTCTGGAGCACCAACACTAGCGTGGAAAACTTTCAGAGCAGTAAGCCAGAGCGTGGTCTTCACCTGCCACCTCTTAAAGTGCCCACCGGTAAACTTATCCGGCCTCAGTGCATCAGCGAATCCAGCCATAGTTAACTCAGGAAATTGCCTATAATTAGGTTTTTGGATTGTTGGAATATTACGCAAGTTCATTATTAATTCCAGTAAATAATTCATGACTAGAAGAGATACTAGCATGCAATAATCTAGCAAACTAGAAGAACAGCAAGACATGCATAACAGCAGCAAACACGTAACAATAGCTGTAGAAACAGACATGATCAGAGGATGTTGGACGTACTGATCGTTAGCTATTATGGGTGCGACAGTGTTGATGACGATGTTGGCGACGATCTGCTGCTGATGGCGATGAATACGACGATGAGTAGCACCGCCCGACTTGGACGGAAAACGACCCGTGATGACGAATTTGAGCAGTCGCGCACAGTGCTTCCCAAAAACCTAATTCGTCCTCTCCCGGTGCAGGATCGCAAAGACGAACGGTTCCGGAGACCTGCTCTCCCACGCGCCGATGCACGCCGGCGTTTGGGATGGAGTAGACTACGATGGCGGCGCAAGTTGTGAGATGAGGCAAAACCCTAGGTGTTTTTTCGGTGTTTCTCTGGCCGCAGCCGGTAGCTGTATATATATTAGGACCAGAGGCGGTATTGTGTCGCGACCACAATCCCAAACTGACTCGGTTTCTAATTCGTATACTTATCGGACAAGAAATCAAAAACTTGTCTGCCAAGACATAAAAATAAAACGGCAAAAGGAAGCTGCGCTCCTGCAAGGAGACGGACCAGATTTCGGCGGACCATTCACGCGCATGTCGCATGTACGCCTCGCCTCGCCTCGCCACGCCACGCCACGCCACGGCCCGGCCCGGCCAGGCGAGGCGAGCGAGCGCGCGCGTGTGGTTTCCCTTTCTCTTCTCACACACCACTTAGAGTGGTGGAGAGAACCCACTATATAAAGAGGTCCAACTCTTCTTCAACTTCCGGGGTGGGACTAAACTTAGCACCACCACTTGCCATTTTACACATGGGCTTTGAGATTTCTGAAATTGCTATGGGCCTAGCCCATTAATTCTAACAGACCCCACAAAAACCCCCAATCCCGGCGGCGAGCTCAAACCCTAGCTCACTCTTTCCCTCTCTCGCTCCGTCCGTCCACTCCTCTCCCTCTCCAGTTTCGATCCCATCCACCACCATGAGCAGCAACTCTGGATTGGAGCTCGACTACGAGGAGGAGATGGCCCTCCGCATTGCATTGGAGCGATCCAAGGTGGAGACCGGTGGCAACTCCGGATCTGGAGCGTCGCCGCACCTCCCGCGCCGGCGCAGCGCGGACGTCGGAGCTGGACCCTCCCGGCCCACGCACAACGACGCTCGGTCAGCACAGTCCGCGCTGGCCCCGCCTCGTCTCCTTCCCCCACCGCCCACTCCTGCACGCGGCCATCGATGGGTGCTTGTGCTCACGCCTCTGGCCCGCACGCACACTCCAGAGTCAGAGGCGTGCGTCGTGCACCGCAAGAGGCAGCGTGCACGGGAGAGGGAGGCGGCGGACAGTCCGCGCGCCGCCCCCGCGGGACGAAGCCGGACGCCGACGAGGACGTGCGTCTCCTCGCCTGGGTGTACCGCCGCTCCCTCATGACGGCAGAGACGGACGCTCGCCACCTCTGACGGAAGAATGCGAAGGCGCTCCAGCTAGCCATTGAGCAGTCGGAGCGCGAGGCGAAGGAGGCAGCACGGAGAAGGCTCGGGTGGCAAGGCTGAAGCGGGAGCAGGACAGGGCGGTCCTCCGGATGAAGGGGCTCATCGTCCTCTCCGACTCCGACTCCGACGGCAACAACAGCTGCACCTCGTCGCCCGACGACCAAGACCCTCTAGCAGCCGCGGACGCCTACAGTTGCGCCGGCGACTGAAGGGCAAAGGCCCGGCGAGGAAGTGGTGATTCCAGCCCCCTCCTCTGAAGGAAATATGCCCTAGAGGCAATAATAAAGTTATTATTTATTTCCTTATATCATGATAAATGTTTATTATTCATGATAGAATTGTATTAACCGGAAACATGATACATGTGTGAATACATAGACAAACAGAGTGTCACTAGTATGCCTCTACTTGACTAGCTCGTTGATCAAAGATGGTTATGTTTCCTAGCCATAGACATGAGTTTTCATTTGATTAACGGGATCACATCATTAGGAGAATGATGTGATTGACTTGACCCATTCCGTTAGCTTAGCACTCGATCGTTTAGTATGTTGCTATTGCTTTCGTCATGACTTATACATGTTCCTATGACTATGAGATTATGCAAATCCCATTTACCGGAGGAACACTTTGTGTGCTACCAAACGTCACAACGTAACTGGGTGATTATAAAGGTGCTCTACAGGTGTCTCCAAAGGTACTTGTTGGGTTGGCGTATTTCGATAGTAGGATTTGTCACTCCAATTGTCGGAGAGGTATCTCTGGGCCCTCTCGGTAATGCACATCACTTAAGCCTTGCAAGCATTGCAACTAATGAGTTAGTTGTGGGATGATGTATTACGGAACGAGTAAAGAGACTTGCCGGTAATGAGATTGAACTAGGTATTGAGATACCGACGATCGAATCTCGGGCATGTAACATACCGATGACAAAGGGAACAACGTATGTTGTTATGCGGTCTGACCGATAAAGATCTTCGTAGAACATGTGGGAGCCAATATGAGCATCCAGGTTCCGCTATTGGTTATTGATCGGACACGTGTCTCGGTCATGTCTACATAGTTCTCGAGCCCGTAGGGTCCGCACGCTTAACGTTTTGATGATAGTTATATTATGAGTTTATATGTTTTGATGTACCGAAGGTTGCTCGGAGTCCCGGATGTGATCACGGACATGACGAGGAGTCTCGAAATGGTCGAGACATGAAGATTGATACATTGGATGACTATATTCGGACACCAGAATGGTTCCGGGGGTTATCGGATATATACCGGAGTACCGGGGGGTTACCGGAACCCCCCCGGAGGCTATTGGGCCTCATGGGCCCAATTGGTGGAAGAGGAGAGGCGACCAAGGGGCAGCCGCCCCCCCAAGTCCGAATTGGACAAGGAGGGGGGGCGGTGCCCCCCTTTCCTTTCCCCCTCTCTCCTTCCCTCTCCTCTCCTAGTCCAACAAGGAAGGGAGGGAGTCCTACTCCCGATGGGAGTAGGACTCCTCCTGGCCGGCCGCACCTCCCCCCTTGCTCCTTTATATACGGGGGCAGGGGGCACCCCATAGACACAACAATTGATCTCTTGATCTCTTAACCGTGTGCGGTGCCCCCCTCCACCATAATCCACCTCGATAATATCGTAGCGGTGCTTAGGCGAAGCCCTGCATCGGTAGAACATCATCATCGTCACCACGCCGTCGTGCTGACGAAACTTTCCCTCAACACTCGGTTGGATCGGAGTTCGAGGGACGTCATCAGGCTGAACGTGTGCTGAACTCAGAGGTGCCGTGCGTTCGGTACTTGATCGGTCGGATCGTGAAGACGTACGACTACATCAACCGCGTTGTGCTAACGCTTCCGCTTTCGGTCTACGAGGGTACGTGGACAACACTCTCCCCTCTCGTTGCTATACATCACCATGATCTTGCGTGTGCGTAGGAAATTTTTTGAAATTACTACGTTCCCCAACAGTAGCATCCGAGCCTGGTTTTATGCGTTGATGTTATATGCACGAGTAGAACACAAGTGAGTTGTGGGCGATATAAGTCATACTACTTACCAGCATGTCATACTTTGGTTCGGCAGTATTGTTGGATGAAGCGGCCCGGACCGACATTACGCGTACGCTTACGCGAGACTGGTTCTACCGACGTGCTTTGCACACAGGTGGCTGGCAGGTGTCAGTTTCTCCAACTTTAGTTGAACCGAGTGTGGCTACGCCCGGTCCTTGCGAAGGTTAAAACAGCACCAACTTGACAAACTATCGTTGTGGTTTTGATGCGTAGATAAGAACGGTTCTTGCTAAGCCCGTAGCAGCCACGTAAAAATTTGCAACGACAAAGTAGAGGACGTCTAACTTGTTTTTGCAGGGCATGTTGTGATGTGATATGGTCAAGACATGATGCTAAATTTTATTGTATGAGATGATCATGTTTTGTAACCGAGTTATCGGCAACTGGCAGGAGCCATATGGTTGTCGCTTTATTGTATGCAATGCAATCGCCCTGTAATGCTTTACTTTATCACTAAGTGGTAGCGATAGTCGTAGAAGCATAAGATTGGCGAGACGACAACGATGCTACGATGAAGATCAAGGTGTCGCGCCGGTGACGATGGTGATCATGACGGTGCTTCGGAGATGGAGATCACAAGCACAAGATGATGATGGCCATATCATATCACTTATATTGATTGCATGTGATGTTTATCTTTTATGCATCTTATCTTGCTTTGATTGACGGTAGCATTATAAGATGATACCTCACTAAATTATCAAAGTATAAGTGTTCTCCCTGAGTATGCACCGTTGCGAAAGTTCTTCGTGCTGAGACACCACATGTTGATCGGGTGTGATAGGCTCTACGTTCAAATACAACGGGTGCAAAACAGCTGCACACGCGGAATACTCAGGTTAAACTTGACGAGCCTAGCATATAACAGATATGGCCTCGGAACACTGAGACCGAAAGGTCGAGCATGAATCATATAGTAGATATGATCAACATAGTGATGTTCACCATTGAAACTACTCCATCTCACGTGATGATCGGACATGGTTTAGTTGATATGGATCACGTGATCACTTAGAAGATTAGAGGGATGTCTATCTAAGTGGGAGTTCTTAAGTAATATGATTAATTGAACTTTAATTTATCATGAACTTAGTCCTGATAGTATTAACATATCTATGTTGTACATCAATAGCTCGCGTTGTTGCTTCCCTATGTTTTATATATGTTCCTAGAGAAAACCAAGTGGAAAGATGATAGTAGCAATGATGCAGACTGGGTCCGTGATCTGAGGTTTATCCTCATTGCTGCACAGAAGAATTATGTCCTTGATGCACCGCTAGGTGACAGACCTATTGCAGGAGCAGATGCAGACGTTATGAATGTTTGGCTAGCTCAATATGATGACTACTTGATAGTTTAGTGCACCATGCTTAACGGCTTAGAACCAGGACTTCAAAGACGTTTTGAACATCATGGACCATATGAGATGTTCCAGGAGTTGAAGTTAATATTTCAAGCAAATACCCGAGTTGAGAGATATGAAGTCTCCAACAAGTTCTACAGCTAAAAGATGGAGGAGAATAGCTCAAGCAGTGAGCATGTGCTCAGATTGTCCGGGTACTACAATCGCTTGAATAAAGTGGGAGTTAATCTTCCAGATAAGATAGTGATTGACAGAATTCTCTAGTCACCATCACCAAGTTAGTAGAACTTCGTGATGAACTATAATATGCAAGGGATAACAGAAACAATTCCCAAGCTCTTCATGATGCTGAAATCGACGAAGGTAGAAATCAAGAAAAACATCAAGTGCTGATGGTTGACGAGACCACTAGTTTCAAGAAAAGGGCAAAGGGAAGAAGGGGAACTTCAAGAAGAACGGCAAGCAAGTTGCTGCTCAAGTGAAGAAGCCCAAGTCTGGTCCTAAGCCTGAGACTAAGTGCTTCTACTGCAAAGGGACTGGTCACTGGAAGCGGAACTACCCCAAGTATTTGGTGGATAAGAAGGATGGCAAAGTGAACAAAGGTATATTGGATATACATGTTATTGATGTGTACTTTACTAGTGTTTATAGCAACCCCTCGGCATTTGATACTGGTTCAGTTGCTAAGAGTAGTAACTCGAAACGGGAGTTGCAGAATAAACAGAAACTAGTAAAAGGCGAGGTGACGATGTGTGTTGGAAGTAGTTCCAAGATTGATATGATCATCATTGCACACTCCCTATACTTTCGGGATTAGTGTTGAAACTAAATAAGTGTTATTTGGTGTTTGCGTTGAGCATGAATATGATTTGATCATGTTTGTTGCAATACGGTTATTCATTTAAATTAGAGAATAATTGTTGTTCTGTTTACATGAATAAAACCTTCTATGGTCATACACCCAATAAAATGGTTTGTTGGATCTCGATCGTAGTGATACACATATTCATAATAATGAAGCCAAAAGATGCAAAGTTAATAATGATAGTGCAACTTATTTGTGGCACTGCCGTTTAGGTCATATTGGTGTAAAGCGCATGAAGAAACTCCATGCTGATGGGATTTTGGAATCACTTGATTATGAATCACTTGATGCTTGCGAACCATGCCTCTTGGGCAAGATGACTAAAACGCCGTTCTCCAGAACAATGGAGCAAGCAACAGATTTGTTGGAAATCATACATACTGATGTATGTGGTCCGATGAATATTAAGGCTTGCGGAGGGTATCATTATTTTCTGACATTCACAGATGATTTGAGCAGATATGGGTATATCTACTTGATGAAACACAAGTCTGAAACATTTGAAAAGTTCAAAGAATTTCAGAGTGAAGTGGAGAATCATCGTAACAAAAATAAAAGTTTCTACGATATGATCGCAGAGGTAAAATATTTGAGTTACGAGTTTGGCCTTCAGTTAAAACAATGTGAAATAGTTTCAGTACTCACGCCACCTGGAACACCACAGTGTAATGGTGTGTCCGAACGTCGTAACCATACTTTATTAGATATGGTGCGATCTATGATGTCTCTTACCGATCTACCACTATCGTTTTAGGGTTATGCATTACAGACAACTACATTCACGTTAAATAGGGCACCATCTAAATCCGTTGAGATGACATCGTATGAACTATGGTTTGGCAAGAAACCTAAGCTGTCGTTTCTTAAAGTTTCAGGTTGCAATGCTTATGTGAAAAAGTTTCAACCTGATAAGCTCAAACCCAAATCGGAGAAATGCGTCTTCATAGGATACCCAAAAGAAAATGTTGGGTACACCTTCTATCACAGATCCGAAAGCAAGATATTTGTTGCTGAAAATGGATCCTTTCTAGAGAAGGAGTTTCTCTCGAAAGAAGTGAGTGGGAGGAAAGTAGAACTTGATGAGGTAACTGTACCTGCTCCCTTATTGGAAAGTAGTTCATCACAGAAACCGGTTCCTGTAACACCTACACCAATTAATGAGGAAGCTAATGATGATGATCATGAAACTTCAGATCAAGTTACTACTGAACCTCGTAGGTCAACTAGAGTAAGATCCGCACCAGAGTGGTACGGTAATCCTGTTCTGGAGGTCATGTTACTTGACCATGACGAACCTACGAACTATGAGGAAGCGATGATGAGCCCAGATTCCGCAAAATGGCTTGAGGCCATGAAATCTGAGATGGGATCCATATATGAGAACAAAGTATGGACTTTGATTGACTTGCCCAATGATCGGCGAGCCATTGAGATTAAATGGATCTTCAAGAGGAAGACGGACGCTGATAGTAGTGTTACTATCTACAAAGCTAGAATTGTCGCAAAAGGTTTTCGACAAGTTCAAGGTGTTGACTACGATGAGAGTTTCTCACTCGTATCTATGCTTAAGTCTGTCCGAATCATGTTAGCAATTGCCGCATTTTATGAAATCTGGCAAATGGATAAACAAAACTGCATTCTTTAATGGATTTATTAAAGAAGAGTTGTATATGATGCAACCAGAAGGTTTTGTCAATCCTAAAAGTGCTAACAAAATATGCAAGCTCCAGCGATCCATCTATGGACTGGTGCAAGCATCTCGGAGTTGGAATATAAGCTTTGATAAGTTGATCAAAGCATATAGTTTTATACAGACTTGCGGTGAAGCCTGTATTTACAAGAAAGTGAGTGGGAGTACTACAGTATTTCTGATAAGTATATGTGAATGACATATTGTTGATCAGAAATAATGTAGAATTATTCTGCAAAGCATAAAGGAATGTTTGAAAGGAGTTTTTCAAAGAAAGACCTCGGTGAAGCTGCTTACATGTTGAGCATCAAGATCTATAGAGATAGATCAAAACGCTTGATAAGTTTTTTTTCAATGAGTACATACCTTGACAAGATTTTGAAATAGTTCAAAATGGAACAGTCGGAGAAAGAGTTCTTGCCTGTGTTACAAGGTGTGAAATTGAGTAAGACTCAAAGCCCGACCACGGCAGAAGATAGAAAGAGAATGAAAGTCATTCCCTATGCCTCAGTCATAGGTTCTATCAAGTATGCTATGCTGAGTACCAGACCTATTGTGTACCTCACCATAAGTTTGTCAAGGGAGTACAATAGTGATCTAGGAGTAGATCACTGGACAGCGGTCAAAATTATCCTTAGCGGAATAAGGATATATTTCTCGGTTATGGAGGTGATAAGGAGTTCGTCGTAAAGAGTTACGTCGATGCAAGCTTTGACACCGATCTGGATGAAGCTAAGTCACAATCCAGATACATATTGAAAAGTGGGAGCAATTAGCTAAAGTAGCTCCGTGCAGAGCATTGTAAACATAGAAATTTGCAAAATACTTACGGATCTGAATGTGACAGACCCGTTGACTAAAATTATCTCACAAGCAAAACATGATCACACCTTAGTACTCTTTGGGTGTTAATCACATAGCGATGTGAACTAGATTACTGACTCTAGTAAACCCTTTGGGTGTTGGTCACATGTCGATGTGAACTAGGGGTGTTAACCACATAAAGATGTGAACCATTGATGTTAAATCACATAGCGATGTGAACTAGATTATTGACTCTAGCGCAAGTGGGAGACTGAAGAAAATATGTCCTAGAGGCAATAATAAAGTAATTATTTATTTCCTTATATCATGATAAATGTTTATTATTCATGCTAGAATTGTATTAACCGGAAACATGATACATGTGTGAATACATAGACAAACAGTGTCACTAGTATGCCTCTACTTGACTAGCTCGTTGATCAAAGATGGTTATGTTTCCTAGCCATAGACATGAGTTGTCATTTGATTAACGGGATCACATCATTAGGAGAATGATGTGATTGACTTGACCCATTCCGTTAGCTTAGCACACGATCGTTTAGTATGTTGCTATTGCTTTCTTCATGACTTATACATGTTCCTATGACTATGAGATTATGCAACTCCCATTTACCGGAGGAACACTTTGTGTGCTACCAAACGTCACAACGTAACTGGGTGATTATAAAGGTGCTCTACAGGTGTCTCCAAAGGTACTTGTTGGGTTGGCGTATTTCGAGATTAGGATTTGTCACTCCGATTGTCGGAGAGGTATCTCTGGGCCCTCTCGGTAATGCACATCACTTAAGCCTTGCAAGCATTGCAACTAATGAGTTAGTTGTGGGATGATGTATTACGGAACGAGTAAAGAGACTTGCCGGTAACGAGATTGAACTAGGTATTGAGATACCGACGATCGAATCTCGGGCAAGTAACATACCGATGACAAAGGGAACAACGTATGTTGTTATGCGGTCTGACCGATAAAGATCTTCGTAGAATATGTGGGAGCCAATATGAGCATCCAGGTTCCGCTATTGGTTATTGACCGGAGACGTGTCTCGGTCATGTCTACATAGTTCTCGAACCCGTAGGGTCCGCACGCTTAACGTTTCGATGAAAGTTATATTATGAGTTTATATGTTTTGATGTACCGAAGATTGTTCGGAGTCCCGGATGTGATCACGGACATGACGAGGAGTCTCGAAATGGTCGAGACATGAAGATTGATATATTGGATGACTATATTCGGACACCGGAATGGTTCCGGGGGTTATCGGAGGGTTACCGGAACCCCCCCTCCCCGGAGGCTATTGGGCCTCATGGGCCCAATTGGTGGAAGAGGAGAGGCGGCCAAGGGGCAGCCGCGCGCCCCTCCCCCCCCCCCAAGTCCGAATTGGACAAGGAGGGGGGCGACGCCCCCCTTTCCTTTCCCCCCTCTCCTTCCCTCTCCTCTCCTAGTCCAACAAGGAAGGGAGGGAGTCCTACTCCCACCGGGAGTAGGACTCCTCCTGGCGCGCCTCCTCCTGGCCGGCCGCACCTCCCCCCTTGCTCCTTTATATACGGGGGCAGGGGCACCCCATAGACACAACAATTGATCTCTTGATCTCTTAGCCGGGTGCGGTGCCCTCCTCCACCATAATCCACCTCGATAATATCGTAGCGGTGCTTAGACGAAGCCCTGCATCGGTAGAACATCATCATCGTCACCACGCCGTCGTGCTGACGAAACTCTGCCTCAACACTCGGCTGGATCGGAGTTCGAGGGACGTCATCGAGCTGAACGTGTGCTGAACTCGGAGGTGCCGTGCGTTCGGTACTTGATCGGTCGGATCGTGAAGACGTACGACTACATCAACCGCGTTGTGCTAACGCTTCCGCTTTCGGTCTACGAGGGTACGTGGACAACGCTCTCCCCTCTCGTTGCTATGCATCACCATGATCTTGCGTGTGCGTAGGAATTTTTTTGAAATTACTACGTTCCCCAACATCCTCCTCAATGTTTATATCGTTTTAGCTGTAGAAGTTTATGAACTTGTCCGTGGACGAACTATGATCTTTTGGATGTGGTGAAGTATGTTTATGTCTGTTTGCAGCTGATCTTGTGTTTCTTTGCAGCTCAATTTTGTTGTTCGTCATCTGATCACGTAGGATAGATCAACGTGCGCATGGGTAGTATGGATATAAGACGCCGGATATGAGATACGCGGATGCAGAATGGGAAATATAAGGAGTGTCCATGCGCGTCCGCGAGCGTTTGAGGGACCGTATTTGAAGTTCGGCTGTAAATGCTCTAACCTAGTGTCGCCGTTAGAAGCTCTGGCAGCCGTCGGCGCCGCTAGTCGTGCTTAGCTGCCCCAACCGACGACATGAGCAGGTTCTGTGGAAGCCACGGTTTTGATTTTTGCCTAGCGCACATACCATCTCGGGATTGTCTTGTCCCCTGTTGTCAAAATTTCACGCCTCTCTCTCTTCCTTCAAACTTGGTTTGACGTAGCTTGGTTTAAACCGAAAACCGAACCAAAATTTACGGTTAAGCAAATTTTCGGTTCGCCCCCGTCCCCCCTTCCCGCATCGCCCTCCTCTGGAGACATGGGGGAAAACCCTAGCCACGCCGTCGGGACTACTCCCACCCCCTCCCTCGCTGCGCCGCCACAAGAGGGGGCGCCGACGAAGCCGTGCGTGCCCTGGGAGGGTGGCGGCGGGGCGTTTCCTTTCCTTTCGATTCTCCCAGTGGACGTGGGCGGATCTCGCGGTGGTTGGTGGATCCAGTGGTGCGCCGCGGTGCGGTGGTGCGGCGGTCCGGCGTTGGGCGGCTCGTGCGGCTCACGGGGAGGCGCCCTTCTCGGTGGCTGGGCCGATGCTAGGTGGTGGTTGCGCGGCGGCGTGGAGTGGGCCTGGTCTGCTGGATCCGGCGTCAGATCCCGTGCGCGGCGTGTCGATGCTGCCCCTGGCCGTGGCGTGGTGCCTGGCTTCCCCCTGCTCCGGTCGCGTGCTGGTGGCGCCTTGGCCTGTCTCGAGCGGCATGTTCCAGTCCGCGTGGTGGTGGCGCCTTGGCCTGTCTCGAGCGGCATGTTCCAGTCCGCATGGTCGTTGGAGGTGGACGTGGCAAGGTGGAAGTGGGTCGGCATGGACGGCAGGGCATGGGCGCCACCAGGTCCGGCGTGGATAGCTCCGGCTCTGCCCCGGCCTGCCTGGTGCGTGCTATCGTCCTCCAGCGAGGTGGAGGTGGTGGGGCCTCGATCCGATCCGGGCGGATCTGGCCGGCTTGGTGGTGGAGGCTACTGTGATGCGAATTGCTACTCTTCTTGATGCGGTGGTTGACCTGCTCGCGCAACTCCGGTGGGCGCTGGGTTCCATGATCTTGGTCAGGAGAAATCCATGCTTTGCTACTCTTCTTGATGCGGTGGTTGACCTGCTCGCGCAACTCCGGTGGGCGCTGGGTTCCATGATCTTGGTCAGGAGAAATCCATGCTTCGAAGAGGCTGACAACGGCGACGCCCGTGGGCGCCGTTCCCATCTTGGAGGCATTGTTTTGGCCCTTATCTGGCTCTCTTCCTCGAGCTCAAGGGAAACCTTTGGTCCGGCCACCGGACCAGGCGGCGACGGCATCATAGCGTCGTTTTCTTCTTGAAGGCGCCGTCTTGCTGCTCGAGGAGTCTCAATGGTGGGCTTGAGTCATGGTCGGCCGCTGTTCTGGGCGTGGGCATCCTGGGCGCAATGTACACTATCGCCGGCGCTCTTTCGACGACACCCTCCCTAGGTCCGCTTAGGCCGTGCTGTTCACTTGCCATCTCCCTCTTGGCGCAAATGGGTGGCGGTACGTAGGTTTGTGTTGGCTTTGGGTTTTGGTCTGGTTGTAGAGGTCTCAGCGTTGGTTGTGACACGACTTGGTTGCTCTCTGGCTTGCCTCATCGCCATTGGCTTGAGGTTGGAATAGGTTAGCATGTATCATAGTAGGTAGGGTGGGTGTGCATGATGGGTGTGGCGGCTAATTCTTGTGATTAGCGTTGTAATGGTCGAAAGGCCTTGTATCTGGCTTCTTTGCCGCTCCTTTAACGTGATGATACGCATACTTGTAGGTATTTGAGAAAAAAGCAAATTTTTAGTTTATTGTTTTTTGTGTGAATTTCAGTTGTTGATTAAAATCGATTTAAGCCGAATGCCCACTTCAGACATCACAATCAAATTGAGGTTGTGCTTGATTCATTGGCTATACTCAATTTCATATCTGCTAATCGTTCTCTAATAGCACCAACTCCTTTTTTTAGAAAAGGAGGAATACCCCCGGCATCTGCATCTGAACGATGCATACGGCCAATTTATTAATTATTAACACAAGACCTTACAAAGTCGTACAACAGTAAGACCAAAGCCACCATCTTCGCAACCTCTGTCGCTACTCCTATCTAACTGATGAAGGGGCGCTGATGGTCTGAGCCTAATACCAAACAGACCTCGCAGCCAAACCTAGCATCTAAGACCTGAGGTCCCAAGCAGGACGCCTACCGGGTATGGGCACCCACCAGTCCGGCGTGCTCCTTAACCAGGACGCCTGCCGGTTATGAGGCCGCCACAATTATCCATCTTCAGAGCTGTACTGTTGCATCGGCCTTGCCCGGTCTCGCTGCCGCCGACGCCACCACGACGCCAGACAGCGTCGACCTCCTGCGCGTGTCCGTCACCACACATCTGACGCCAAGCCTCCGCTGCTCCATGCCGCCAAGAGCCGCCGCCAAGAATATGTAGAACGAAACACCGCTCCACCGAAAGGGAGGCAGCACATCCCCATCCCTCACCTGCAGACCCTTCCATCCAATCCCAATGTCTTTGGTGTCGCCTCACCAACTCCTGTAGTATTAACCAATTTTTAGGTGGCTGGATTCAGACGACGAAGGAGATGTGTGGGCGATAAGATACTTTTTTTATCCCGCAAAAAAAAAGGTTGTGTTTGTTCTTCGGCTATCCTTAATTCCAATCCGCTAATCATTCTCTAATAGCACCAGCTCCTGTAGCAATTATGGATAACCAGTTTTTAGGTGGCTGCCATGCTGTTGATTCAGACGAAGAAGGGGATGTGTGGGCGATAAGACATTAAGGTTGTGTTTGGTTCATCGGCTATCCTCAATTCCAAATCTGCTAATCGTTCTCTGACAGCACCGGCTCATTTGGAAATTAGGGATAACCAGTTTTCAGGTGACTGACATGCTGTTGATTCATATTAGTTTCTGCAAGTGAAAATGACTTCTTTTTGTAATATACTTAGGGTACAAGCCGGCTACCTTGAACTGGTCTCCCACCTAAAGACGAGTTAAGTTGAAATCAAGTTCGAACAAGTATGTCGTGGTCTCTCTCAGGTCTTTTTAGATTAATAAAGAATATAATTGCCCTAAATTCCAATAACCCAGAAGAGGCGTCTAAACACTTAAAAACAAGCAATCACGGCAGTGTGTGCCCATGAGTGTGACAAATGGCACAATCCAGTTTATTCGACAATCAAATCTCCTGTTAATAAAACTAATTAATCAGCCGTTCCCCATTCAAACCTCCAAAGGACTGCGCGTACTGGGATATTGATTTCCTAATGCAAAGCCTGCTGCTGAAACAAGTAACATGATCAGATCTTAAGCTCCCGATATGGTTAATCTAATCACTGACGGGTATCCAACTTGTCGCCACATATTCTTCTTTATTATTGTGCGATGTGATGGAGGGAATATTTCAACCCAAAAAGAAGAAGAACACAAACAAAACAATAAGAAGAAAAACTTTTTCGACAGAGCTAGGGATAAGAGTGCATCTCTCTCAACACGACCCTTTGCGCTTTGTCCGCCCTTTACAAATTCACAGGATACAATATTCAATGAAAGATATTTTTTGGAATCTAATCACTAGACAAATACAAGGTATGTATCTTCAAATAGTATAGTTTCAAGTGATAGTCATCCATCCTCTCTTGATATATTGCAGATTGGTTTAGATGCATGAATCGATGAATTACTTAACGTTATGTACACGGAAATTCGCAGGGACACCTAGGTGTGGGACCATGCTTCTTGGTGGCCACACGATTGCTTCGTGATTCATAAACACATTTACGTGATTAGTTCTTAATTCTTGCACATGAGGTCCGTGTATGATAACCTTTTGCACGTTGACCTCTCCAACTACTCATGTTTTTCCTTTTGACTTTTAAATTTGAATTTATTATATCTTTTGAACCAAAAATTTAATGTGTGTTTCGTTTGCATATCCGTATTCCTTGCGACAAGGGCTCTGAAAGAATACCACTTTTGAACACGTTTTAATAACTTTTAAATACTTCACCAAGTTTCAACTATTAAAGCTTGATAGTCGTAATATTAAATTTTACCAACTTTTAGCAAGTTTTTTGGTTTTTTTAGGGTTTAAGGTTTAGGCTTTAGGGCTTACGGTTTAGAGTGCAGGCTTCAAGTTTTACTATTTAAAACTTGTTGGATTCATCATAAGTTTTATCAAGTTTTAATAGTTGGAACTTGTTGAAGTTAATAATACTTATCAAAACGTATTCAAAAGTGGTATTCTTTCAAAGCCCCCGTTTCAAGGAATCCGAATATGTAAACGAAACATTAATTGGTTTGGTTCAAAATATATAATGGAATCAAATTTGAAAGTCAAAAGAAAAAGCATGCGAGGTTGGATGGGGGGAGCTCTAAAAGCGGCAAAAAGTTGCCATGCATGGACCCCATCTAAGATAATTAAGGGTCAAACTCAAACCACATGCAGAGACCAAATCAGTTTCTGAAACACAAGGCAATCAGACGGGCCATAATCTGCATTTCCTCGCCACAACTCCTCTAGCGCTATGTAAGCTATACCAATCTTGAATAGATTGCACCTCAACGACATGTCTGTAAAAACATAGTAGCTTTGCTAACTTCCAAGTTTGTATATAAATCTTAGGGGCTAAACTTTGCGCATTGCTATAGAAAACATTTAAGTTTGATTGTACCTATTGTGATCTTATTACTTATGTCATATGTAGAGTGATGTAGAGATGGCGATGGTTGGATGTTAATCCAAAACGTAGTGAGGTTAGTTAGAAGTTATGACACATGTAAATATATACAGTTCAAAAAATAAGACGGAGCTATACTGGTTCCTAACACACATGGGAAAAAAGTTGCTTTAAGTTGGAATCATTTATGGGTGATATGAACAGCTAAAAGTTGTAACTTTCCTTGTCTCCTTCTCTGCCATCTCCCCTCCCTGCCACAAGTAAAAACTGCGAGGCAAATCCCGTGTGGTGGACGGCGGCTATGGTGGGGCCTTCCTTCTTCACGTCTGGCATAGTGGGCTTCATTGGGATCTTTCGGGTTATCTCAGCCGGCAGCATACGGTTGGCATGAGTTGAGGGCGACTATAGATCCTACAAAGGGGCACCTGTAGGACGGAGCTAGCCAACTAAGTGAGCCTAGGAAAAACTTTATGACACCAAAGCGTAGATCATTGTTCCATGGATATTACTCTCAAAATCTCCGTACACTACTAAATTCTCAGTATGGTTTCTGGGAAGCCACCGAGACTCACTAGGAGGTGGCTCCACCATTGGGCATTAGGGCCGCAACACAAGGTTGGGGTGGTGGGCGACCAAAGGCGTTGTGGCTGCCTCTTCCATGCATGTGGTGGTGATCTAGTGTCCTTAATGACACATCTAACATAAAGTGCAGCGTCCCGAGCTAGGTGTGTGAAATGGTTGGTGGCATCTGGGTTGCTGTGTAAGGAAGAGTGACAAAGGGCCTTCTACTTCGTCTTGGAGGAGGTAAACAATGCTTTGATCGAAAGCTCTTCTTGATGTTGATCTCTTATGTTTCGCAAGTTTTGTAACCCACTTTTCTTTCTCGTTTCCTTTGACGACACCTTTGTAACTAATTATTCTTCATCGAAGATGCTTAAAACGAGATTAACTCATGTTTAAAAAAATGCACAACCTATCTTCTTATACTATCCCAAGGTAAGGAGCCAATGGAGTTAGAGGTTAGGTGTTACAAACTTCTAGAACCGAGCATTGAATACCAAGTAAAGTTGGACACGATAAAGAATGCACAAGACAAAACTGGCAATGCCAACATCAGTGTGGACGCCATTCATCTAATCGAAGGCGTCACTTTGGGTTGAATCTATTTCTCCTTTGTGAGCTAAGAGGGAAATCTCAAATGTAGGGTCGCGTGGGACAGGCGTTGATGACACTTACACGTTGTGCTTCATCCTTAGAGGCCAATTAATTAGTTGGGACACCAGTGATTGGATGCTCAGTGGCTCATGGTACCGGTTAATGGTCACGGGTAGATGTCAAGGAGGTTTCCCTAGATCCATTGTTGGAAGGACATCTTGTATGGCAACGATGGACTATATTGCATGGCTTTAATGCAAGTGAGTGTGCTTCTCAATGTACCTTGCGAGCTTTCCTTCTCGCCAAAGTTGGAGCTACTTCAATGCATATGTGATCGATAACTTGTCACCACACCATCTTGGACATGTTGCCACTACTGTGGGGTTTGGCCTCGAATGAGTAGTGGAGTCAGAGCCATTGTCTCGCACACGCGACGACTGATGACAATAATGATGTGTTTTGACATTCTCAACATATTTTCCAATGGCAGTTTGAGGAACTCTCGACACTCGTAGCTTGTTGGCGTGTCTCATGCCAACATCTTGTCCATCACAATTGTAGCCTAGTTACTGGTCAACTACCTTGGACTAACTTTCATACAAGTCTTTAGAAACAGAATTACAAATTTTAGTGTGAACAATAATAAATTCAAATTTGGATGATTTTTGTTGTCTACCTCTACCAAGATTAATCTTCTAATTTTCATTTATCGAACATGAAGCGTAATCATATTTATGTGATGGTAGATGCTAGCTCAATATATGTGCTTATGTTTGGAACTCTTTAGGGGTAATTTTTCGGTCTGATAGTACTAGGAGAACCCCAAATGCTAGGATAACCTGATATGTTCTTCCAATGCACTATATACAGTCAGTTGCAGGAGGCTTACTGATTCCAATAACTTAGAGTGCAACCTTGTCATGGATGTTCTTAAAAATGGTAATAAACTAATGGAACCAATTTAAATTGTGGCATGGAACACCACAATTGGCATTGACTAAAGATCACAATTTCCCACAGCATGCATGCTTGGTAGGTCCTTTACTGCAAACACTTGAAGTGAAAAGACATAACACACATAAGACAATTAAAATAAGCACAAATTAATATACATGGCAAGCAGTTTCTTCCTTTACAAAAAAGAGGGCTTGATCCCAGAGGAGCAATTTGGAAAGTAGTGGTGCAATAGAGGAATCCTTTTTTTTTGGTGCGGTGGTAGACAATGAGGACGTTGCGGCGGGGTAGAGGAGGTTGATGCAAAGCTTGGTGAGCATGAAGAGGAGAATGTTGGAGTTGTCTCTACCATATGAGTCTAGTCTCGTTGGGTTGTTTGATGTTATCATGTTTCTCTTGGAGGCGTTGGTTTTGGAGAACTATCCTCGTGGTCCTAGTGTTATGGTTGGTCAGTTTGGCTGTTTGTCATGGATCATCATTGCAGTTTTCTCTTTTCCTTTTTGATAATTTAGTTCTGTGCATCCTCAGTGTCTTACATAACTCTTGATATCGTGTTGTTGCAGAGGCTGCATGTTACTAATTTTGTCTTCATATCAATACACTTCCTTTATAAAAAATATATTTGTCCTTGACCCCATATGTCGTGTGCAACTACTTTCCCGAATTCTCCCATCATGTACTTGATCTTTGCTTGTGAGAAAAGTGGTGGCAGCATGATTTGGTTCAAGGTGCAAAATAACATTAGGAAGATTTTTTTAAGAAAGACACTGTATAGGTTTTTCTTTTTACATGGGCGATTTATTATGATTGAACCATAACCGACCTCTTAGTGCAATCCCGTCCGCTAACCAGCATTTTCTACTCACATGTGTCATGGGCCCGAAGACACTACCGATCTATGAGAGGCATTAAAAAACTAGCCTGATAGAAGGGGACACCCCGCTCTTATAAGTCATGTTCTGCCTTCTCTCATAACCAATGTGGGACTAAAGCAAACATGAACAAACAATAAAGGAGATTGGTTAGTAGATTAGTTGTTGATCGTGGCAGAATAAAACATAACATATATTATTCCTATTCAGATATAATATTTAGTTCAGTGTTTAGATTTCTTTTGTATGTGAAGCCAAAGCACGAGAGGGATGATTCCCTCTTTTTTTGGTAAAAAAGGTTGTCCCTCATCGATTCCACTAATGTATTAGTCCTTGCCATTGACCTAGGAACATCAACTCTTCGTTGATACCATTTCCCGAGGTGACATGAGTGGTGGCACAACCTCATGTGAACTGTGTAGTGGAATGTTTTTTGGAATTTCGGAGCACTAGCTGCATGATTTTTTCGCTGATTTTCTCCATGTTTACGACTATGGTTCGACGAAGGGGAGGGGGAAGGAGCTATGAGGATATATGGTTTTGTGTTATGGTTGCACAAATCTCAAAGCGAACGTAGTTCTTTTTTTCCGGAAAGGAGGATTACCTCCGGACTCTGCGTCGAGCGATGCACACAGCCATCAAAGCGAACGTAGTATGTCAAGGGAATGCAGCTGGCTTTTAATTTTGAGCAGGGAAATAAGGTACCTGATGCCTTAGACAAAGTCTAGCTCATCTAATCATACTTTTTTTGTAAGCTAAAGCCAGAATTGCATCCGTCCGCATCGATGCCGTCCTCCCACTCGCATCTCTCCATCTTTAAATGGAGATCACCCCGCTCGATACCTCCTCAACTCCTCTCACTCACCTACTGCCAGTACTACTGCTGCTAGCTAGCTAGCTAGCCGGCCTGGACATTTTTCTGAGCAAAAGAGGGGCAGCTAGCGTGGACATGAAGAGCAGGAAGAGCTACGGGCAGCAGCAGAGCCACCTGCTGAGCCCGGTGGGCAGCCCGTCGTCGGACAACGGCGGGGGCGACTCGCCGGCCAAGGAGCAGGACCGGTTCCTCCCGATCGCCAACGTTAGCCGCATCATGAAGCGCTCCCTCCCGGCCAACGCCAAGATCTCCAAGGAGGCCAAGGAGACGGTGCAGGAGTGCGTGTCCGAGTTCATCAGCTTCGTCACCGGCGAGGCCTCCGACAAGTGCCAGCGGGAGAAGCGCAAGACCATCAACGGCGACGACCTGCTCTGGGCCATGACCACGCTCGGCTTCGAGGTCTACGTCGCGCCGCTCAAGGCCTACCTCAACCGCTACCGCGAGGTTGAGGGCGAGAAGGCCGCCGTGGTCGGCGGCTCGCGGCACGGCGACGACGACGCGCATTCCTCCCTCTCTGCCGCCGGCGATGCCCTGGCGCCGCCGTACCCGCACGGGGCTGGCGACCGCGGCGTCCAGGATAGCGACGTGGGCGGCCACGACGCGCACGTCGGGCTCATGATGGGCGTCAACATGGGGTTCAGCCCCGGGACCGGGACAACGTTCTACGCGGCGCCGGGTGCGGCGCATGGACGGAGGGCGTACGGCGGCGTGGAGGGTGCAAGGGGGGTTGATTTCGAGGCTGCCTTCGGTGGCGATCGCGGGAAGAACGGCGCCGGAGGGGAAAGGGAGTTCGCTGGCCACCTCCACGGCGCGGTGCAATGGTGAAGATAGATGTGTTCTCGACGGGAGTACACAAGTTAATCTGCCTTCTGATAAATGCTGCTACTCTTCTTAATCACCTATAGACTAATACAGTCATCATGATTCCCTTTTTTACACGAAAAATGTTGTACGAGCGGTTCCAGTTATTATCTTTTGCTACACTTTGTTTAATGAAATATTCGAGCGATGTGCCCACGAGTGTGACAAATGGCACAATCCAGTTTATTCCACAATCAAATCTCCGGTTAACAAAATTAATTAATCAGCTGTAGCAATCAAAACTATTCAAACCACCAAAGGACTGCGCGTACTAGCATATGATTTTCCTAGTGCAAAGCCTGCAACTGAAACAAGTAACTTAGTCAGACCTTAAGCTCCCGTACGTCATGGTTAATCTAAGCAATGAAGAAGAGTATCCAAGTTGTCCTCACATATTTTCTATTATTGTGCGATGTGATGGCGCGAATATTTGAACCCGAAAAAGCATAAGAAGTAGAAGAAAAAGTTTCTGTGAGAGAGCTAGGGATAAGAGTGGCACCTACTCTGGCACCTCTCTCACAATGACCCTTTGCGCTTTGTCCTGCCCTTTTACAAATGCACAAGATACCATATTCGATCGAAGATATTTTTGCGAGTAGATGGCATGTATCTTCTTCTTTTTTGAGTTGGCGTATGTATCTTCAAATAGTAGTCGAAGTCCTTTTCAAAGAAAAATGTATGTAAGAGTAGCTTGAGAGTCCTCCCTCTGCTCTCCATGTATTGCACATTGGCTTCACGCGGATCCACGAATTAGTTAAGGCAATGTAAGTACAACAGTCTGAAATAGATCACACCTTCATGGCGACGGCTAGGGCTTGTGAAATGGCTTCTGGTGGTGTTCTTGCTTTCTGCAGCGTTTCTTGATGCCCACCCCCACCCCCCACCCCCCTCATGAGTCACGAATTAGGCTTGACCCACTATACAAAGTGTGTTCAGATGATCGTCACGGTGTTCATGGCAGCTGGTACGACCGGCTGCGGTCGTACCAGACGTCGTCGATCACTTTGTTCCCTTTGGTGCACCCCCCAATTGACTCGGCTTGGTTCCCACACTTGGGATTTCCATATACATGATGATTTTCTTCCTTCTTTTGTCCATTTCGTATGGAATCATATTTATCAAAGGATATCGCAATTTCCTGCATTCATTAGTCATGAGTAGGAATATCAAAGTGATTCTCTCAGAAGTTACGGGATTATCCGGCTTAAACAATGGTGGAATGAGTGCAAAAATATCACTCATCAACACGCACTCGTACCAGCCGCTACCACCACTGCCTGGTCAGCTATCTTAACCCCGTGGTCTTAGATCGGGAGGGAGAGCAACAAAGAGGTCATAACTGATCATCCAGAACAAAAAACCCTATAGGAATCCGGAGGGGGAATCGACAAGAAGAGGTCTGCCATGCCATCATCTCGTTCAAGGAGACTCTGATATCAACCATCGTCATCACCATCCCCATGTCCATCTCTTTGCAATACCGAACCCTAGTGGATACTAATGGTTATGACCCATCAAGATGTAAATTAACGTTCCGCACAACGGGACAGGAGGAGAGTGCCGCAAGATATGTAGAGACATCGTGCTGAAGGATGTGCAGCATGGAAGGGTGCATCTGCAGCTACATCACCCCGCAACCATGCATCCATGAGAATACAGAAACTCCACATCCTAGTGAAGGTCTAGCAAAACACAATATATTAGTTTATATTAGTATGTCATCCTATTATCCAACATGAATCGATGACATGAAAATTGTTCCTATTATCCAACATGAAACGATCTAAAAAAATCCTTAAGTTAATATGTCTTAACAAGCACATCGGAACGAAAAAAAGAGCTATGTAAATTTGGGGATTTCAGGATGAGATAACCATAGCCGACACTAGTCTTCGTGTGCAGTCTCATCGTTTACCACGAGCTCTTTGTGGCCGAACGAGGCGACAAGGGGTCATGGGTGGAGCTTCTTCCGATCACTTGTAGTTGCTCCATTTAGCAAGATCTCAAATCCTTGATGTGATGTTTTCTTGTGCATCATCTCGTGGACTGGAGAAGTCATATCGTTGCTTCGTTGGTGTTTTCAGTGGAGGCGGAGCGCATATGAGACTATGATATAATATTGCAGGAGAAACAGAAGAGGATGTAGAGGCTTAGAGGAGAAGCAGTGGAGATGTGTGGAGGGGGGAGACGTACTAAAGACATTGGCGGGGGAGGATAAGAGATATGACACGACCACTCAGTTGAATGTAGTACTCTTCGCTGCATTTGCTGAGTGAATGGAGGACAGAGTGATGAATATTGTTGTTGTTCTCATGTGCCTTGGTGGTTGCATTTGTGGCCAAAAGTCGCATCGATGCGCGGCGGCAATAACCACTAGCAATGGTGAAGATGAATCTAATTGCATGGGCTACCAAATAGGCCAGCTACAACCATGTGTTAGTTGCATGGGCTACCACGAACGACCAAGCCAGCTAAATGACGTGTAGCCCACGTGTCTTTCATTGCTTGCTCAACTCCTATCTGGGCCTTAAGCGCCGGTTATAGTACAATTCGCTAACCAGTGCACACCAATCCACTACACTATGTATGTAAATGGGCGGGCCCATGTAGGTCTTTTTTTTCCACTGCTTTTTTCGAGAACCTGACTATATTGACGGTTTTTCTGGGCAGCTTTTCTTCTGCTTTTCCCAGCATTGGTGTTTGCCTGTTTTCTCATCTTGTTTTTCTTTCTATTTTTTCTGTTTTAGTTTCTTTTTTCCTTCTCTTTATTTTTGCATTTTTCGTTTTCTATCAAATTCGTGAACTTTTCACAAATTCGTGCACTTTTTCCAAATTTGTTTCTCTTTTTCCAAATTTCTGTTAACTTTTTTCAAATTCGTGATTTTTTTTCAAATTACAAACTTTTTTTAAAAATCTTGTGTTTTTTTTTCAAATACGTGAGCTTTTTCTCATTTTGCAAAACATTTCCAAATTACGAACCTTTCCAAGTCATGAAAATTTTCAAATCCATGATTTGTATTCCAAAATCAACGAGAATTTTCAAATCCATGTTTTTTTTTTCCAAAATCAATGAACTTTTTCCCAATCCGCGAACCTTTTTCCAATATCCGTGAAACTTTTTTAAAAAATTGATGTAATTTTTCAAATCCAATTTTTTTTAATTGATGAACTTTTTTGAATTTTGCAAAAAAATAAAATCCATGAACTTTTTGAATTCACGAACCTTTTGCATTTTTTTAGATTTTTTTACTTGCGCTTTTTTTCAAAAGTCAATGGTTGACTGGTCAAGCGTTGACCGAGCAAACCAAGTGCACCATGGCGAAGCGACTGTGTCACCATGTGAATGGGCCAGCCCATGGCTACGGGTGCGTGGGCGCCAGAACTCCTAACCGGCGCACAAGGCGCCGATTAGGATGTCTCCGCGGCTTGCTCACATACACAATGTCTTTTTAGCTAGAGAGTAGAAACGATGGGCTAAGCCGTGCCGCCAAGCAGAAGGATTAGTGATGACGTGGCCTCACAAGGAGGCAGGAAAAACAGATATTGGGGGTCATATATTTACCCGTATGATAATAATGTCTGCTATATCCATCCTTTAATACTATGTCCTTCAAATATTTGAAACCACCGTTTACAGATCTTCCAACATCATATGGTATCCCAATATATTTATCATCCATTTGGGACTTCTAGAAAGGGATAATGGAGGATTTGCATAAATCATAAAATAGATGATATAGACGGAGGATTTGGATAAAGCATACGATATATGATAGAGACATATTAATAACTGCTTTTTTGGAGTGTCACTAATAGCTGCTCATAAGAACCCACACTAGTAGAAAAAGGGTCAAATGTGAAGCACATTAGTGCCGGTTTGAATTTGAGCCGGCACTAATGTGTCCATTAGTGCTGGTTCCAACGGCTAGCCGGGCCGCTCTCATTAGTACCGGTTCGTGGCGAACCTTTAGCACCGGTTCATGCCACGAACCGGTACTAATGAGAGTGGTGGCAGGATGTTGTCAGTCTGGGGCCCCTTCAGCACCTTTAGTACCGGTTCGTGTCACGAACCGGTACTAAAGGTCGTCCTACATAAACCCTTCGTCCACCCGAGCTTGCTCTGTTCTTCCCCTTTCCCCTCTCCTCTCTGTTCTTCCCCTCTTCCTCTCGAGCTCATCACACATTTTGCCCAAAATTTGTCAAGATTTGAAGGCCCCCATCCATTCAAATGATCACAAAGGTTAGCAACTTTGTCCTTTCATCTCTCATTGCTAGATTAGCTCTTGCAATGCTTTATATAGTGATTAATTTGTGAGTTTAATAATTTGGGAGGAATTATATGTGCTAGTATTTGATTTATATGCAATTTGAGGTCAAAAATAACACTTAGTTTGCATATGTAGGTGTGGTTTACTTAGTGCCTTCTAAATCTCCGTCGTAACCACCGTCGATCGCCCGCACTGTCCCGTCACCGGCACCACCTTGTGGTGAGCCTCTTTTTCATGAATGTTTTATATAAAAAATTGATGTTTGTGTGATTTGGATATATAGTTACTCCTATAATTGTCCCCGTCGGCCCTCGTCCTTGTTATGATTCGGATGTGGTATATTCTCTTTTAAAACTATTTGTTGCATTTCGTGTTTATGACAAATTATGCCCATCAAGTTGACATAGATATTTTTATCTAGGAGGTATGTGAACCGGAAATTCCAACCGACCCTATTGTCGAGAGGTTAAATTTAGTTGAAAGAGAAAACGAGTATTTGAAAGAAAAATTGAAAAGAATTGAGGGGGAGAAGATGGAATTGGAGTTGCATGTTGCCGATGTCGTCGATGATCACAAGATCAAGATGGAGAAAATGCGCTTGAAGATTAGAAAGATTAGAAAATATGCCATTGATAGTGAGGCTTGGTATCATTATGCTGTTGGATCAATTGTTACCTTAGTTGCGATCTTGATCGCATTTGTTGTTGCATTTAAATGCTTTAGCTAGAGAGTTATTTGTTTGTTGCATTTAAGTGTTGTATGAACTTTATGTATGAACTTGTATTAATTTGGTCTTTTCGGTGTTGTGTAATGAAGATGAGCCGACAATGGATGTACGATGACCGATGCTCTCCCGAGTTCATTAATGGCGTGCAAACTTTTCTGCTTGCGGCTGAGGCAAACAAGCGGGCGGATGGTTTTATGCCTTGTCCATGTGCTGGCTGTAAGAATGATCACAATTACTCTAAGTCAAGAACCATTCACGTCCACCTGTTTGAGTCCGGTTTCATGCCCCACTATAATGTTTGGACCAAGCACGGAGAAAGAGGGGTTATGATGGAAGACAATGAAGAAGAAGAGGACGACGACAGCTATCCTGGCCATGGGTTCCCTGAATACGATGATACAACAATGGGGGAAGAAGCTGAGCCGGCAATGCGGGAAGAAGCTGAAGAAGAGGCATCAGATGAGCCCGTTGATGATCTAGGTCGGGCCATTGCCGATGCAAAGAGAAACTGCGCAAGTGATTTGGAGAAGAAGAAGTTGCAGCGCATGTTAGAGGATCACAAGAAATTGTTGTACCCGAATTGCGAAGCTGACAAGAAAAAGTTGGGCACCACACTGGAATTGCTGCAATGGAAGGCAGAGAATGGTGTATCTGACAAGGGATTTGGAAAGTTGCTGGTAATGATAAAGAATATGCTTCCAAAGGACAACGAATTGCCCGAGAGTACGTACGAAGCAAAGAAGGTTGTCTGCCCTCTAGGGTTAGAGGTGCAGAAGATACATGCATGCCCTAATGACTGCATCCTCTACCGCGGTGAGTACGAGGATTTGAACGCTTGCCCGGTATGCGGTGCATTGCGCTATAAGATCAGCCGCGATGACCCTGGTGATGTCGAGGGCGAGCGCCCCAGGAAGAAGATTCCTGCCAAGGTGATGTGGTATGCTCCTATAATACCACGGTTGAAACGTTTGTTCCAAAACAAAGAGCATGCCAAGGCGATGCGATGGCACAGTGAAGACCGTAAGAAAGACGGAAAGTTGAGAGTACCCGCTGACGGGTCGCAGTGGAGAAAAATCGAGAGAAAGTACAGGAAGGAGTTTGCAGGTGACGCAAGGAACGTATGGTTTGGTCTAAGCGCAGATGGCATTAATCCTTTTGGGGAGCAGAGCAGCAACCATAGCACCTGGCCTGTGACTTTATGTTTGTATAACCTTCCTCCTTGGTTGTGCATGAAGCGGAAGTTCATTATGATGCCAGTGCTCATCCAAGGCCCTAAGCAACCCGGCAACGACATTGATGTGTACCTAAGGCCATTAGTTGAAGAACTCTTACAGCTGTGGAATGGAACAGGTGTACATGCGTGGGATGAGCACGGACAGGAAGAATTTGACCTAAATGCGTTGCTGTTCGTGACCATCAATGATTGGCCTGCTCTCAGTAACCTTTCAGGACAGACAAACAAGGGATACCCGCATGCACGCACTGTTTGGATGATACCGACAGTATATATTTGGATAATTGTAGGAAGAATGTGTACCTGGGACATCGTCGATTTCTTCCGAGCAGGCATCCCGTAAGAAAGAAAGGCAAGCATTTCAAAGGTGAGGCGGATCACCGGACGAAGCCTCGCCACCGTACTGGTGCTGATGTACATGATATGGTCAAGGATTTGAAGGTAGTCTTTGGAAAGGGTCCTGGCGGACAACCTGTTCCGAATGACGCTGACGGACGCGCACCCATGTGGAAGAAGAAATCTATATTTTGGGACCTGCCCTATTGGAAAGACCTAGAGGTCCGCTCCGCAATCGACGTGATGCACGTGACGAAGAATCTTTGCGTGACCCTGCTTGGCTTCTTGGGCGTGTATGGGAAGACAAAAGATACACCTGAGGCACGGGAGGACCAGCAACGTATGCACGGAAAAGACGGCATACATCAGGGTCATGCCAGCTACGCTCTTACCAAAGAAGAGAAGGAAATCTTCTTTGAATGCCTGCTCAGTATTAAGGTACCGTCTGGCTTCTCGTCGAATATAAAGGGAATAATAAATATGGCAGAGAAAAAGTTCCAGAACCTAAAGTCTCATGACTGCCACGTGATTATGACGCAACTGCTTCCGGTTGCATTGAGGGGGCTTCTACCGGAAAACGTTCGATTAGCCATTGTGAAGCTATGTGCATTCCTCAATGCAATCTCTCAGAAGGTAATCGATCCAGAAATCATACCAAGGTTAGAGAATGATTTGGTGCAATGTCTTGTCAGTTTCGAGTTGGTGTTCCCACCATCCTTCTTCAACATCATGACGCACGTCCTAGTTCACCTATGCGAAGAGATTAATGTTTTGGGTCCTGTATTTCTACACAATATGTTCCCCTTTGAGAGGTTCATGGGAGTCTTAAAGAAATATGTTCATAACCGTGCTAGGCCAGAAGGAAGCATCTCCAAGGGCCATGAAAATGAGGAGGTCATTGAGTTTTGTATTGACTTTATTCCTGACCTTAAGCCAATTGGTGTTCCTGAATCGCGGCATAAGGGCAAACTGGATGGAAAAGGCACGCTAGGAGGGGATCAAATAATATGTATGGACGGACATTCTCTCACTGAAGCACACTACACAGTTCTATAGAATTCCGCCTTGGTGGCTCCGTATATGGACGAACACAATAATTTTCTACACTCCAAACACCCGGAGCGATCTGATGACTGGATTACACGTGAACAAACGAGGACTTTCGCCGGCTGGTTGCAGACACGTACCATGCATGACGCCTCTATTGAAGATGACCTGTACTCGCTATCCTAGTTACCATCTTCGAATATAATGACTTTCAAAGGGTACGAGATAAATGGGAATACATTTTACACGATCGCCCAAGATAAGAAGAGCACCAACCAAAACAGTGGTGTCCGCTTTGATGCAGCAACCAAGACGGGTACGGAAACATATTATGGTTACATAGAGGACATATGGGAACTTGACTATGGACGTGGTTTGAAGGTCCCTTTGTTTCGGTGCAGATGGGTCAATATGACACGAGGCGGGGTAACGGAACACCCGCAGTACGGAATGACAACAGTGGATCTCAACAATCTTGCGTATGCAGACGAACCATTCGTCCTAGCCAATGATGTGGCACAGGTTTTCTATGTGAAGGACATGTCTACCAAGCCGAGAAAAAGAAAAGATAAGGAAGCGAATGCATCATACGATGAGCCAAAGCGCCACATAGTTCTTTCTGGGAAGAGAAACATCGTGGGAGTGGATGACAAGACAGACATGTCAGAAGATTATGAAAAGTTTGATGCAATTGCTCCATTCACAGTGAATATTGACCCGAGCATCCAGTTAAATGATGAAGATTTTCCATGGTTACGGTGCAAAGGGACACGTGCGAAGAAAAAGTTTCACACCCAAAGATCTGGGATGTGATCGGCTTCACTATCATCACTTTCTTCTGTGTTTCACACCCAGGAGGGAATCTCTGTAATAGTTAGGGTAGTTATGTGTTTTGGCATTTGAAACGCGAAGAAATTTTATGTGCAAGCACATTCTTTCATGCATTTACTGATTTTGAGCTAAATGACCCTGAAATTGAAAAGCACTTCAAATGAACTCAGAAAAGGTTGAAAGTTGGCATGGTATCATAATTTCACCCACATAGCATGTGCAAAAAAGTAGAGAGGGTTACGGCAAAAACTGGATGCACTTGGTGTACAAAATGGACAATCTCTTTCGAAGTATTAGGGTTTCGGACGAAAACTCATTTGTTACAAAGGCATTCCATTTTTTAAATAACCTAAGCATTATCAAATTGAATATAATGATAAAACACACTAATATTAAACATAAGAAAAAAGAATCACTGAAAAATTTATTTTCAAAGTTAAGTTATTCACAAACTAGTGATTCACACAAATTTCAAATAATTCAAAATTTAAATTATTCAAATTTGAAAACTACCGGCACTAATAGAAACTTTGTAATTTTTTGTACCTAAAGCAAAAATATTCACAAAGAAACTCTAAATACAGCAAAAAACAACTCAAAAATAAATAAAGCAAAAAAAATAAGAAAATAAAAAAGCCCGCCTACTGCGCCACAGCGGCCTGCATACGACTAGAAACCCAACCTGTTGTTGGGCCAGGATGCAAGCCCGCAAAGGCCCAATAGGCCCACAGGGCAGCTCAGAACATTTAGGCCCAGTAGGCCTGCTTTGGAGAGAAGCTCGAGAGAGCTAACGCACTTGGGCTTATAAACCAGTGCGGACGCCCCTCGGCTAGCGAGGTGGGACTAAACATGCCGCACCGCACCTGCGCCAGCGCACCCCCTTTAGTACCGGGTGGTGGCTCAAATCGGTACTAAAGGGGAGGTCTTTAGTACCGGTTGGAGCCACCACCCGGTACTAAAGGTGGGCGCTTCCCGCCGCTTGGCCTGGCCAAAATTGACCTTTAGTACTGGTTGGTGGCTCTAACCGGTACTAAAGGCCCATCCTATATAAGAAAACACTTCAAAAAATTTAGTTTCTCATCTGCTTCTTCTCCTCTGCCCCGTCGCCCGCCGCCCCCTGTCGCCGCCCCCGTCGCCACCCCCTCGTCGACGCCCCCGTCGCCGCCCCGCCCCCGCCCCCGTCCCCATCGTCGCCGCCCCGGCCGTCCCCGTCCCCGTCGCCGCCCCGTCCCCGTCCCCGTCGTCGCCGCGCCCCGCCCCGTCGTCCCCGCCCGGCCCATCCCCGTCCCCGTCGTCGTCGCCCCGTCCCCATCCCCGTCATCGCCATCCCCGTCGTCGCCGTCCCCGTCGCCGCCCCCCGTCGCCTCGTCTCGCCGGTGAGTTCCTGCCCCGGCCGCCATGTCCACACACACACACATTGTTTTTTTTGTTTTTTAGTTATATAAATTTTTCTTTTTTTTAGTTATAGAAATGTTAGAAATTTTTCTGTTTTTTAGTTATAGAAATATTAGAAATGTTATAAATTTTTTCTGTTTTTTAGTTATAAAAATATTTATAGAAATGTTAGCAATTTTAGAATTAGTTTTAGCTAGATGAATTAGATTAATGTCAAATTGTTAGAAAAATTTAGAATTTGCATATAGAATTTTAGTTATCACAATCCAGTCATTTAAAAAATGTTACTTTTGCGGGCATATAGTATTTGTTCTCAACGATGCCCGGCCCGCATCCTCGCCGTCGACCCGTTCGCGACGACGTCCGGCTGACCCATGTCCGGGACTGGGCTCCGCCGGGCTGGCACTGGGAGGTGCTACCTGCAGGGGTGCGCCGCTTGGTGAGGAACCCGGCCTCGGGTCCCGTCGTCGATCCTGATCTCCTTTGGTGGCGTTCGCGTGGGCCACATTCGGTGCAGAGGGAGCCGGCCCCGCCAGAGGTGGTGCGTCGCCGTGTCAGGGAGGAGGACGAGCACGTCCATCGCTACATGGCTGCTATGGACGTCAGGTTCTCCAATACCTGGCGGGTTCTTTGGGCAGATGACCGAAGATATGATCCTGTGATGGTTCCTTCTCTTTGGGTGTCCATCGCCCGCGCCCCAGGAACCTCGAGTGGCCTAGATTCTTCTGTAGTATTCGATCTTTATTAGCTACCCAGCCAGTGATGTATTCGAGATTATATATTATTAGAGACGATGTATTAGAGATTATATATTATTCGAGACGATGTATTCAAGATTATATATTATTCGAGACGATGCATATTATGTACTATATGATTCAGTTTTTCCTTATTGATTGCATCCATGCATTGTAATTTGAATACTAAATTGTTTTATATTTCTTCTGGATTAGTTAAATAAAAGCTATGGCGGACAATACCGGCAGAGAGGGAGAAGAGGCCCTGTTCGAGATCATACGCAGCCCTCGCAGGCCAGATGATCTGAATGAAGCAGATGACGGCTCCCAATATCTGAGCAATATCGGGGAGGGTGATGATAAGATATTCGATCTCGACGACCGAGCTGATGAAGTCATGAACTATGATTATGATTCTGATTATGATGACGCAGACAATGTTGATCTTGAAATAACAAATACTACCGGCGAGGTATATTTATATAAGTAGGCATCTGGTGATCATCACATGTTTTTTTGTATTTGAAGATATATTAACGAATCGATCTTTCTTCTTTTAGCCCTCCGGATCGAGCAAATCTGCTTCTACAGACAGCAGGACAAAGCGAGGCCCGGGCAAAAAGTTGAAGGAGGGTGTAAAGTACAACATCGACTCCATCAAAGCTAATGGCGAACCCCTCATGCCTAAGAACATTGCGAACAAGTTCGTTCGCCAGTGCGGAGTTCTTGTGAAGGACCAACTCCCGATCTCCATTCAAGAATGGAAAGAGCCAAAAAATAAACGTCCAGATGTTACTTGGGTCGACGACAGAGCAAAAAAATGCTTTGGGAATCTCTGATGGAACATTTCAACCTACCAGATCATTTCACTGATGCATATGTGCAGAAAGTCAAGGACGCTTCTCTTAGGAAGATGGCAGTTGCATTCAACACCCACAAGAAAAATGTATGGGCCAACTACGTCGCTGCAGAAAGGAAGACTCCAGAATTCAAGGGAACACTGGAGAAGCAAAGAGAACACTAGCCCGCTTTCGTGAAATTCAAGGAATCAGAATTATCTAAGGAACGGTCGAGAAAAAACATGGCCAATGCCGCAAAAAAGACGCAGTTCCATAGGCTGGGGCCAGGTGGCTACGCGGTGGCAATGCCTAAGTGGGATAAGTTTGAGCAAGAGATGGTGGATGCAGGGGTCACTCCAGTTACTAGGAGCTGGCCCCCCAGGTGCAGAACTTGGTTCTACGCGCATGGGGGGGCGTTGGACCCGAAGACAGGCTTGGTTTCGAAGAAGGAAAGTCTAAAAGGAGCCGAACAAAAGTTACTTGACGCAATAGAAGATGCTCGAAAGGGGGTGTTCATGCCCAACAGAGAGAACGACGAGCTTACGCGCGCCCTGGGAAATCCTGAACACCCGGGAAGAACACGAGGCAAGGGCGTTATTCCTTGGTATGAGGGCTTTTCGGAATGGAACGACGACTACAGGTGCCGTGCAAGAAAGAAGATGGAGGAGGAGAAGAAGAGGAAGCTGGAGGAGGAGCAGAGGAAGCAGGAAGCAGAACGCCTTCAAGGCCTAGAAGCAAGGCACGCAGACTTGGCACTCAAATTCCAGCGGCAGCAGCAGCAGATCAACTCACTTAGTAAGGAAAGGGGGTCTCAGCAGCGGCAGCAGCTAGCGGATGATCCAGCATTGGCTAGAACCATCCCATCCATGCCGAGAAGCAGCGTTGGTTCCGCCCCGGGCGACGCACTGCTGGATAGATACCCTGTGGATGACATCATAGAGAACACTAACTGTGAGCTACACTTCAAAATGAAGAACATATCCATGAAGGTGGCGGACGCCGTTGCTTTTACTAATACCCTCGAAGCAACCTTTCATTGCAACCCGATTCCAGCGGGCTATGCTCGTGTCTTGGTTGATGAGGTGGTGGACCAATATTCGGGCTAGAGCTTGACATTCCTGGAGGTGACGACGAGCACACGCTGGGAGAGGCCATACATCGTATCATCCTATGGAGAAAGGATTGCATCATCTTTCGAAGGCCACCGACACCGCGTCAGCCGACTCCTCCTCAAAGTCCGCCACCGAGTCAGTAGACTCCCACTCCTCCAATCCACGAACGCGTGAGCTGACTCCTCCTCGAAGTCCGCCACCGTGTCAGCAGACTCCCGCTCCTCCAAGTCCACGAACGCGTGAGCCGACTCCTCCTCGAAGTCCGCCACCGCGTCAGCCGACTCCTCCTCAAAGTCCGCCACCGAGTCAGTAGACTCCCACTCCTCCAATCCACGAACGCGTGAGCTGACTCCTCCTCGAAGTCCGCCACCGTGTCAGCAGACTCCCGCTCCTCCAAGTCCACGAACGCGTGAGCCGACTCCTCCTCGAAGTCCGCCACCGTGTCAGCAGACTCCCGCTCCTCCAAGTCCACCAATGCGTGAGCAGATGATACGTCTCCATCGTATCTACTTTTCCAAACACTTTTGCCCTTGTTTTGGACTCTAACTTGCATGATTTGAATGGAACTAACCCGGACGGATGCTGTTTTCAGCAGAATTGCCATGGTGTTATTTTTGTGCAGAAACAAAAGTTCTCGGAATGACCTGAAACTTCACGGAGATTATTTTTGGAAATAATAAAAAATACTGGTGAAAGAATCAAGGCAAGGGGGCCCACACCCTGTCCATGAGGGTGGGAGGCCCGCCTGCCCCCCTGGGCGCACCCCCTGCCTCGTGGGCCCCCTGGAGCTCCACCGACCTCGACTCCAACTCTATATATTCACGTTCGGGGAGAAAAAAATCAGAGAGAAGGATTCATCGCGTTTTACGATATGGAGCCGCCGCCGAGCCCTAAACTCTCTCGGGAGGGCTAATCTGGAGTCCGTTCGGGGCTCCGGAGAGGGGAATCCGTCGCCATCGTCATCATCAACCATCCTCCATCACCAATTTCATGATGCTCACCGCCGTGCGTGAGTAATTCCATCGTAGGCTTGCTGGACGGTGATGGGTTGGATGAGATTTATCATGTAATCGAGTTAGATTTGTTAGGGTTTGATCCCTAGTATCCACTATGTTCTGAGATTGATGTTGCTATGACTTTGCTATGCTTAATGCTTGTCACTAGGGCCCGAGTGCCATGATTTCAGATTTGAACCTATTATGTTTTCATGAATATATGTGAGTTCTTGATCCTATCTTGCAAGTCTATAGTCACCTACTATGTGTTATGATCCGGCAACCCCGAAGTGACAATAATTGGGACCACTCCCGGTGATGACCGTAGTTTGAGGAGTTCATGTATTCACTATGTGTTAATGCCTTGGTCCGGTACTCTATTAAAAGGAGGCCTTAATATCCCTTAGTTTCCATTAGGACCCCGCTGCCACAGGAGGGTAGGACAAAAGATGTCATGCAAGTTCTTTTCCATAAGCATGTATGACTATATTCGGAATACATGCCTACATTACATTGATGAATTGGAGCTAGTTCTGTGTCACCCTATGTTATAACTGTTGCATGAATAATCGCATCCGGCATAATTTTCCATCACCGATCCAATGCCTACGAGCTTTTCACATATTGTTCTTCGCTTATTTACTTTTCCGTTGCTACTGTTACAATCACTACAAAACCCAAAAATATTACTTTTGCTACCATTACCGTTACTTCCATACTACTTTGCTACTAAATACTTTGCTGCAGATACTAAGTTATCCAGGTGTGGTTGAATTGACAACTCAACTGCTAATACTTGAGAATATTCTTTGGCTCCCTTTGTCTCGAATCAATAAATTTGGGTTGAATACTCTACCCTAGAAAACTGTTGCGATCCCCTATACTTGTGGGTTATCAAGACTATTTTCTGGCGCCGTTGCCGGGGAGCATATCTCCATTCTTTGATTCACTTGGGATTTATATCTGCTGGTCACTATGAAGAACTTGAAAGACGAGAAAACTAAAATTTATCGCTCAACTACGAGGGGAGGTAAGGAACTGCCATCTACCTCTGCACTTGATTCACCTTCTGTTTTGAGTAAACTTGCGACACCTAAACCTGCTTCTGCTATTAATTCTGATATGTCGCATGTTATTGATGATGTCACTTCTGCTATGCATGATACTTATGATGAAACTACTTCTATGCTTGATACTACTGTGCCACTTGGTGAATTTCTTGATAAACAACTTGCTAGGGCTAGAGAGAATGAAATTATTGAAACTGATAATATTGATGAAAGTGATGATGAAGATTCTCCCCCTAGATATGAATTGCCTGTTGTGCCTGAGGGTTATGTTATGGATGAAGAAACTGCTAGAGACTTTCTTGCTTGCAATGATAGGAGTGATCTTAAGAAATTATTAGCTAAGCTGAAAGAAAAAACTTTGAATGCTAGAATGAAATATGATCCTGCTTATGCTACTTCACCTATCTTTGTTACTGATAAGGATTATGATTTCTCTGTTGATCCTAATATAATTACATTGGTTGAATCTGATCCTTTCTATGGCTATGAATCTGAAACTGTTGTGGCACATCTTACTAAATTAAATGATATAGCCACCATGTTCACTAATGATGAGAAAACTCGCTACTATTATATCCTTCAAATATTTCCATTCTCATTAAAGGGTGATGCTAAAACATGGTTTAATTCTCTTGATCCTGGTTGTGTGCGTAGTCCCCAGGATATGATTTATTACTTCTCTGCTAAATATTTCCCTGCTCATAAGAAACAAGCTGCTTTAAGGGATTGTAAGTGCATCTAGTGCCCCTTAGTGATTTTGGTGTATTGAAGACTTGTAGGTTAAGGGACTAATGTGTTTATGAGTGTACACAGGTCTATAAGTCTATGAGGAGTTTGATATTTACACAGAAAGTCGACCCCTAAAAAATGAAGTTCTTCGACTGAAGACTTTGGATTTCTGAAGACTTTCTGAAGACTTTGAAAGTGAAGAAATTGGTCTGACCTTGAAGACTTGGTATTCATTTGAGGAACATGAAGCGTGAAGACTTTTGTTTTCGTAGTTTCATTTTCTCTTTCTTGAGTCATAGGAAACACCGTACTGTTAAAGGGGGTCGAGGAAATAGTAAGGAAAAATTTCCATGTGATGCTCAACTCAAAATCCTACACCTACCAATCCCTTCGAGTGAAGCCATTGGAAATCTCATACAGTTCAGTCATATTCTTCAGTGACAGAGACGAAGTTCTTCTGGTCTCTGAGGAATTTGTTCTGACTGAGGAGTTAGGAATTTGCCAGTGCGGATTGCCTACACAGTGAGGAACATGATAGCCCTGAGGAATTTGAGCCTCAAAATTTCCGACCGTTGCTGTGCCTTGTGCCAGCTGTCCCAAAATATCTACCGACCTAACGGTCATATTATTGAAGGGCATTTATGCCTTATCATGTCGGGCTGCTCCCTAGGCTATAAGTAGCCGCCCCCTACAACCACTAGCTGGTTGGCTGCTCCGAGAGAAACTGACACTTGTCATTTGAAAGCATCCCATCCTCCGAGGACTTTGAGCGAAAATCATCAAGTGAGGAAAACCCAAACCCAAACACCTACAAACCCAAAGTGATTGAGCATCACTGAAGAGATTGATCCTACGTGGATCCAACGCGTGTTACATTTGAAGACTGTGCTTCTTCCAGAAGGTTAGGCGTCATGGTCTAGAGCATCCAAGAGGAATTGTGGATCGCCGAGTGACCGAGTTTGTGAAGGTTCGGAAGTCACCTGAAGACTTACCACGAGTGACTGGACGAGGTCTGTGTGACCTTAGCTCAAGGAGAATACGGTGAGGACTGTGTGTCCTCAGGTTTAAATACCTAGCCGCTCCAACCAGATGTACAACTAAGACAACAGTTGGAACTGGTCTACCAAATCATTGTCTTCACCAAGCTTACTGGTTCTATTTCCTCAACTCTTTCATTTCCTCATAACTGTGTTGTGCACTTTTTCATATCTGTGTTTGAAGACTTTGACTGAAGACTTTCTCAATTTCCTCAGATCAATTTCTTCAGTCTGTTTGTCTTCATCCTGTGTTTACGCTTTCTGTACTCTGTGCTTGTCTTCATTTCATCATGATGACCATGCTTGTGTTATGCTATGTTTACTTTTGAGTACTTATTCCGCTGGAAGTAGTTCTTCGCTAAGGAATTTCCTCACCTACAAATTCCTCAGTGAAGAATTCATAAAAATCGCCTATTCACCCCCCTTTTGTCAATATAACGCACTTTCAATTGGTATCAGAGCAAGGTACTCCCTCTTTGTGTGTGATTTTGGTTTAACCGCCTGGAGTTTTAGTTATGTCGACCGCAAGTATGATCAAGGTCTCTGCTGGGTGTCCTACCTTCGACGGGACGGACTACCCTTACTGGAAGAATAAGATGCGAATGCATCTTGAGGCAATTGATAATGATCTCTGGTATATTGTGGAAAATGGTGTTCCCTCAGTCACACCTTCTCTGAATGCTGCTGATGTGAAGAGATTCAAGAAACTCGATTCTCAAGCGAAGAATATCATTTGTGGACATCTGAGCAAAGGACAGTATGGAAGAGTGAGTGCTTTGGAAACTGCTAAGCTTATCTGGGATAGGCTGTCCAAAGTCAATGAAGGAGTCTCAACACAGCGTGACTCTCGAGTTGATGTTCTTCGCAATCTCTTCAACCGCTTCAAAAGACTCGACAATGAAAATGTTCAACAAACCTTCGATCGCCTCACTGACATCTCGAATGAGCTTCAAGCGCTTGGTGCCACTGACATCACCGACCATGAGGTGGTGAAGAAATTGCTAAGATCGCTTGATTCCTCATTTGATACTCAGGCATTGATGATACAAGAACGTGCTGATTACAAGTCACTTGATCCCGCTGATATCCTCGAGAGGCTAAATATGTTGGGGATCGTAGCAGAAATTTAAAATTTTCTACGTATCACCATGATCAATCTATGGAGTCATCTAGCAACGAGAGAGAGGGGAGTGCATCTACATACCCTTGTAGATCGCGCGTGGAAGCATTCAAGAAAACGGGGTTGATGGAGTCGTACTCGTCGTGATCCAAATCACCGATGATCCTAGCGCCGAACGGACGGCACCTCCGCGTTCAACACACGTACGGAGCGGGGACGTCTCCTCCTTCTTGATCCAGCAAGGGGCGAGGAGAAGTTGATGGAGATCCAGCAGCACGACGGCGTGGTGGTGGAAGTAGTGGGATCCCGGCAGGGCTTCGCCAAGCGCAAGCGGGGAGGAAGAGGTGTCACGGGAGGGAGGGAGGCGCCAGGGCTTGGGGTGCTGCTCCCATGCGCCTCCCCACTATATATAGGGGTGGAGGGGGCTGGTTTCTTGCCCTCCAAGTCCATTGGGGCGTTGGCAAAGATGGGGGAAAGAAATCCCATCATTTCCCTTCCCCACCGATTGTTATCCCCCTTTTTTAGGGATCTTGATCTTATCCCTTCGGGATATGATCTTATTCCTTCTAAGGTGGGATCTTGGTGCGCCTTGACCAGGGGTGTGGGGCCTTGCCCCCACTACCCACGTTCATGTGGGTCCCCCATGCAGGTGGGCCCCACTTCGGAACCTTCTAGAACCTTCCCGGTACAATACCGAAAAATCCCAAACATTTTCCGGTGGCCAAAATAAGACTTCCCATATATAAATCTTTACCTCCAGACCATTCCGGAACTCCTCGTGACGTCTGGGATATCATCCGGGACTCCGAACAACTTTCAGTTAACCGCATACTAATATCTCTACAACTCTAGCGTCACCGAACCTTAAGTGTGTAGACCCTACGGGTTCGGGAGACATGCAGACATGACCGAGACGACTCTCCGGTCAATAACCAACAGCGGGATCTGGATACCCATGTTGGCTCCCACATGTTCCACGATGATCTCATCGGATGAACCACGATGTCGAGGATTCAATCAATCCCGTATACAATTCCCTTTGTCAATCGGTACGTTACTTGCCCGAGATTCGATCGTCGGTATCCCAATACCTTGTTCAATCTCGTTACCGGCAAGTCACTTTACTCGTACCATAATGCATGATCCCGTGACCAAACACTTGGTCACATTGAGCTCATTATGATGATGCATTACCGAGTGGGCCCAGAGATACCTCTCCGTCATACGGAGTGACAAATCCCAGTCTCGATTCGTGCCAACCCAACAGACACTTTCGGAGATACCCGTAGTGCACCTTTATAGCCACCCAGTTACGTTGTGACGTTTGGCACACCCAAAGCACTCCTATGGTATCCAGGAGTTGCACAATCTCATGGTCTAAGGAAATGATACTTGACATTTGGAAAAGCTCTAGCAAACGAACTACACTATCTTGTGCTATGCTTAGGATTGGGTCTTGTCCATCACATCATTCTCCTAATGATGTGATCCCGTTATCAATGACATCCAATGTCCATAGTCAGGAAACCATGACTATATGTTGATCAACGAGCTAGTCAACTAGAGGCTCACTAGGGACATGTTGTGGTCTATGTATTCACACATGTATTACGATTTCCGGATAACACAATTATAGCATGAACAATAGACAATTATCATGAACAAGGAAATATAATAAAAACCATTTTATTATCGCCTCTAGGGCATATTTCCAACAGTCTCCCACTTGCACTAGAGTCAATAATCTAGTTACATTGTGATGAATCGAACACCCATAGAGTTCTGGTGTTGATCATGTTTTGCTCTAGGGAGAGGTTTAGTCAACGGATCTGCTACATTCAGGTCCGTATGTACTTTACAAATATCTATGTCTCCATTTTGAACATTTTCACGAATGGAGTTGAAGCGACGCTTGATATGCCTGGTCTTCCTGTGAAACCTGGGATCCTTGGCAAGGGCAATAGCTCCAGTGTTGTCACAGAAGAGAGTCATCGGGCCCGACGCATTGGGAATAACTCCTAGGTCGGTAATGAACTCCTTCACCCAGATTGCTTCTTGTGCTGCCTCTGAGGCCGCCATGTATTCCGCTTCACATGTAGACCCCGCCACAACGCTTTGCTTGCAACTGCACCAGCTTACTGCCCCACCATTCAAAATATACACGTATCCGATTTGTGACTTAGAGTCATCCAGATCTATGTCGAAGCTAGCATCGACGTAACCCTTTACGACGAGCTCTTCGTCACCTCCATATACGAGAAACATATCCTTAGTCCTCTTCAGGTACTTCCGGATATTCTTGACCGCTGTCCAGTGTTCCATGCCGGGATTACTTTGGTACCTTCCTACCAAACTTACGGCAAGGTTTACATCAGGTCTGGTACACAGCATGGCATACATAATAGACCCTATGGCCGAGGCATAGGGGACGACACTCATCTTTTCTCTATCTTCTGCTGTGGTCGGGCATTGAGCCGTGCTCAATTGCACACCTTGCAATACAGGCAAGAACCCCTTCTTGGACTGATCCATATTGAACTCTTCAATATCTTGTCAAGGTACGTACTTTGTGAAAGACCAATGAGGCGTCTTGATCTATCTCTATAGATCTTGATGCCTAATATATAAGCAGCTTCTCCAAGGTCCTTCATTGAAAAACACTTGTTTAAGTAGGCCTTTATGCTTCCCAAGAATTCTATATCATTTCCCATCAACAGTATGTCATCCACATATAATATGAGAAATGCTACAGAGCTCCCACTCACTTTCTTGTAAACACAGGCTTCTCCATAAGTCTGTGTAAACCCAAACGCTTTGATCATCTCATCAAATCGAATGTTCCAACTCCGAGATGCTTGCACCAGCCCATAGATGGAGCGCTGGAGCTTGCATACCTTGTTAGCATTCTTAGGATCGACAAAACCTTCCGGCTGCATCATATACAATTCTTCCTTAAGAAAGCCGTTAAGGAATGCCGTTTTGACGTCCATTTGCCATATCTCATAATCATAGTATGCGGCAATTGCTAACATGATTCGGACGGACTTCAGCTTCGCTACGGGTGAGAAAGTCTCATCGTAGTCAACCCCTTGAACTCGTCGATAACCCTTAGCGACAAGTCGAGCTTTATAGATGGTAACATTACCATCCGCGCCTGTCTTCTTCTTAAAGATCCATTTGTTTTCTATCGCTCGCCGATCATCGGGCAAGTCTGTCAAAGTCCACACTTTGTTTTCATACATGGATCCTATCTCGGATTGCATGGCTTCAAGCCATTTGTCGGAATCTAGGCCCGCCATTGCTTCTTCATAGTTCAAAGGTTCACCGTTGTCTAACAACATGATTTCCAAGACAGGGTTGCCGTACCACTCTGGCGCGGAACGTGTCCTTGTGGACCTACGAAGTTCAGTAGGAGCTTGATCCGAAGTACCTTGATCATCATCATCATTAACTTCCTCTCTAGTCGGTGCAGGCACCACAGGAACATCTTCCTGAGCTGCGCTACTTTCCGGTTCAAGAGGTAGTACTTCATCAAGTTCCACTTTCCTCCCACTTACTTCTTTCGAGAGAAACTCTTTCTCCAGAAAGGACCCGTTCTTGGCAACAAAGATCTTGCCTACGGATCTGAGGTAGAAGGTATACCCGATGGTTTCCTTAGGGTATCCTATGAAGACGCATTTTTCCGACTTGGGTTCGAGCTTTTCAGGTTGAAGTTTCTTGACATAAGCATCGCATCCCCAAACTTTTAGAAACGACAGCTTAGGTTTCTTCCTAAACCATAATTCATACGGTGTCGTCTCAACGGATTTCGACGGATCCCTATTTAAAGTGAATGCGGCAGTCTCTAAAGCATAGCCCCAAAATGAGAGCGGTAGATCGGTAAGAGACATCATAGATCGCACCATATCCAATAGAGTGCGATTACGACGTTCGGACACACCATTTCGCTGAGGTGTTCCAGGCGGCGTGAGTTGTGAAACTATTCCACATTTCCTTAAGTGTGTGCCAAATTCGTGACTCAAATATTCCCCTCCACGATCTAATCGTAAGAACTTTATTTTTCTGTCACGTTGATTCTCAACCTCACTCTGAAATTCCTTGAACTTTCCAAAGGTCTCAGACTTGTGTTTCATTAGGTAGACATACCCATATCTACTCAAGTCATCAGTGAGAGTGAGAACATAACGATAGCCACCGCGATCCTCAACACTCATTGGACCGCACACATCAGTATGTATGATTTCCAATAAGTTGGTTGCTCGCTCCATTGTTCCGGAGAACGAAGTCTTGGTCATCTTACCCATGAGGCATGGTTCGCACGTGTCAAATGATTTGTAATCAAGAGACTCCAAAGGTCCATCTGCATGGAGCTTCTTCATGCGTTTGACACCAATGTGACCAAGACGGCAGTGCCACAAGTATGTGGGACTATCATTATCAACCTTACATCTTTTGGTATTCACACTATGAATATGTGTAACACTACGTTCGAGATTCATTAAGAATAAACCATTAACCAGCGGGGCATGACCATAAAACATATCTCCCATATAAATAGAACAACCATTATTCTCGGATTTAAATGAGTAGCCATCTCGAATTAAACGAGATCCTGATACAATGTTCATGCTCAAAGCTGGCACTAAATAACAATTATTGAGGTTTAAAACTAATCCCGTAGGTAAATGTAGAGGTAGCGTGCCGACGGCGATCACATCGACCTTGGAACCATTCCCGACGCGCATCGTCACCTCGTCCTTTGCCAGTCTCTGTTTATTCCGCAGCTCCTGCTTTGAGTTACAAATATGAGCAACCGCACCGGTATCAAATACCCAGGGGCTACTACGAGTGCTGGTAAGGTACACATCAATAACATGTTTATGACATATACCTTTGGTGTTGCCGGCCATCTTGTCCGCTAAGTACTTGGGGCAGTTCCGCTTCCAGTGACCACTTCCCTTGCAATAAAAGAACTCAGTCTCAGGCTTGGGTCCATTCTTTGGCTTCTTCCCGGCAACTGGCTTACCGGGCGCGGCAACTCCCTTGTTGTCCTTCTTGAAGTTCTTCTTACCCTTGCCTTTCTTGAACTTTGTGGTTTTATTCACCATCAACACTTGGTGTTCCTTTTTGATCTCCACCTCCGCTGATTTCAGCATTGAATATACCTCAGGAATGGTCTTTTCCATCCCCTGCATATTGAAGTTCATCACAAAGCTCTTGTAGCTCGGTGGAAGCGACTGAAGGATTCTGTCAATGACCGCGTCATCCGGGAGATTAACTCCCAGCTGAGTCAGGCGGTTGTGTAACCCAGACATTTTGAGTATGTGCTCACTGACAGAACTATTTTCCTCCATCTTACAACTGAAGAACTTGTCGGAGACTTCATATCTCTCGACCCGGGCATGAGCTTGGAAAACCATTTTCAGCTCTTCGAACATCTCATATGCTCCGTGTTGCTCAAAACGCTTTTGGAGCCCCGGTTCTAAGCTGTAAAGCATGCCGCACTGAACGAGGGAGTAATCATCAGCACGCTGCTGCCAAGCGTTCATAACGTCTTGGTTCTCTGGGATGGGTGCGTCACCTAGCGGTGCTTCTAGGACATAATCTTTCTTGGCAGCTATGAGGATGATCCTTAGGTTTCGGACCCAGTTCGTATAGTTGCTGCCATCATCTTTTAGCTTGGTTTTCTCTAGGAACGCGTTGAAGTTGAGGGCAACATTAGCGTGGGCCATTTGATCTACAAGACATATTGTAAAGATTTTAGACTAAGTTCATGATAATTAAGTTCATCTAATCATATTATTCAATGAACTCTCACTCAGGCAGACATCCCTCTAGTCATCTAAGTGAAACATGATCCGAGTCAACTAGGCCGTGTCCGATCATCACGTGAGACGGACTAGTCAACATCGGTGAACATCTTCATGTTGATCGTATCTTCTATAAGACTCATGCTCGACCTTTCGGTCTTCCGTGTTTCGAGGCCATGTCTGTACATGCTAGGCTTGTCAAGTCAACCTAAGTGTATTGCGTGTGTAAATCTGGCTTACACCCGTTGTATTCGAACGTTAGAATCTATCACACCCGATCATCACGTGGTGCTTCGAAACAATGAACCTTCGCAACGGTGCACAATTAGGGGGAACACTTTCTTGAAATTATTGCGAGGGATCATCTTATTTAAGCTACCGTCGTTTTAAGAAAATAAGATGTAAAACATGATAAACATCACATGCAATCAAATAGTGACATGATATGGCCAGTATCATATTGCTCCTTTGATCTCCATCTTTGGGGCGCCATGATCATCTTCGTCACCGGCATGACACCATGATCTCCATCATCATGATCTCCATCATCGTGTCTTCATGAAGTTGTCACGCCAACGATTACTTCTACTTCTATGGCTAACGTGTTTAGCAATAAAGTAAAGTAATTTACATGGCGTTATTCAATGACACGCAGGTCATACAAAAAATAAAGACAACTCCTATGGCTCCTGCCGGTTGTCATACTCATCGACATGCAAGTCGTGATTCCTATTACAAGAACATGATCAATCTCATACATCACATATATTTCATTCATCACATCCTTTTGGCCATATCACATCACAAGGCATATGCTGCAAAAACAAGTTAGACGTCCTCTAATTGTTGTTGCATGTTTTTACGTGGCTTCTATAGGTTTCTAGCAAGAACGTTTCTTACCTATGTAAAACCACAACGTGATATGCCAACTTCTATTTACCCTTCATAAGGACCCTTTTCATCGAATCCGATTCGACTAAAGTGGGAGAGACAGACACCCGCTAGCCACCTTATGCAACTAGTGCATGTCAGTCGGTGGAACCTGTCTCACGTAAGCGTACGTGTAAGGTCGGTCCGGGCCGCTTCATCCCACGATTCCGCCGAAACAAGATAAGACTAGTAGTGGCAAGAAAATTGACAACATCTACGCCCACAACAAGTTTGTGTTCTACTCGTGCATAGAAACTACGCATAAACCTGGCTCATGATGCCATTGTTGGGGATCGTAGCAGAAATTTAAAATTTTCTACGTATCACCATGATCAATCTATGGAGTCATCTAGCAATGAGAGAGAGGGGAGTGCATCTACATACCCTTGTAGATCGCGCGTGGAAGCATTCAAGAAAACGGGGTTGATGGAGTCGTACTCGTCGTGATCCAAATCACCGATGATCCTAGCGCCGAACGGCCGGCACCTCCGCGTTCAACACACGTACGGAGCGGGGACGTCTCCTCCTTCTTGATCCAGCAAGGGGCGAGGAGAAGTTGATGGAGATCCAGCAGCACGACGGCGTGGTGGTGGAAGTAGTGGGATCCCGGCAGGGCTTCGCCAAGCGCAAGCGGGGAGGAAGAGGTGTCACGGGAGGGAGGGAGGCGCCAGGGCTTGGGGTGCTGCTCCCATGCGCCTCCCCACTATATATAGGGGTGGAGGGGGCTGGTTTCTTGCCCTCCAAGTCCATTGGGGCGTTGGCAAAGATGGGGGAAAGAAATCCCATCATTTCCCTTCCCCACCGATTGTTATCCCCCTTTTTTAGGGATCTTGATCTTATCCCTTCGGGATATGATCTTATTCCTTCTAAGGTGGGATCTTGGTGCGCCTTGACCAGGGGTGTGGGGCCTTGCCCCCACTACCCACGTTCATGTGGGTCCCCCATGCAGGTGGGCCCCACTTCGGAACCTTCTAGAACCTTCCCGGTACAATACCGAAAAATCTCGAACATTTTCCGGTGGCCAAAATAGGACTTCCCATATATAAATCTTTACCTCCAGACCATTCCGGAACTCCTCGTGACGTCCGGGATCTCATCCGGGACTCCGAACAACTTTCGGTTAACCGCATACTAATATCTCTACAACTCTAGCGTCACCGAACCTTAAGTGTGTAGACCCTACGGGTTCGGGAGACATGCAGACATGACCGAGACGACTCTCAGGTCAATAACCAACAGCGGGATCTGGATACCCATGTTGGCTCCCACATGTTCCACGATGATCTCATCGGATGAACCACGATGTCGAGGATTCAATCAATCCCGTATACAATTCCCTTTGTCAATCGGTACGTTACTTGCCTGAGATTCGATCGTTGGTATCCCAATACCTTGTTCAATCTCGTTACCGGCAAGTCACTTTACTCGTACCGTAATGCATGATCCTGTGACCAAACACTTGGTCACATTGAGCTCATTATGATGATGCATTACCGAGTGGGCCCAGAGATACCTCTCAGTCATACGGAGTGACAAATCCCAGTCTCGATTCGTGCCAACCCAACAGACACTTTTGGAGATACCCGTAGTGCACCTTTATTGCCACCCAGTTACGTTGTGACGTTTGGCACACCGAAAGCACTCCTATGGTATCCGGGAGTTGCACAATCTCATGGTCTAAGGAAATGATACTTGACATTTGGAAAAGCTCTAGCAAACGAACTACACGATCTTGTGCTATGCTTAGGATTGGGTCTTGTCCATCACATCATTCTCCTAATGATGTGATCCCGTTATCAATGACATCCAATGTCCATAGTCAGGAAACCATGACTATTTGTTGATCAACGAGCTAGTCAACTAGAGGCTCACTAGGGACATGTTGTGGTCTATGTATTCACACATGTATTACGATTTCGGGATAACACAATTATAGCATGAACAATAGACAATTATCATGAACAAGGAAATATAATAATAACCATTTTATTATTGCCTCTAGGGCATATTTCCAACAAAATACTCATGAGTTCCAGCTTGCTGAGAAGAGAGATCTCTATGGCTCGAGCTATGGTAGATCACGTGCCCTGAAGGCCAAGGTCGTCTCTGAATCTGAAGGTGAAGATTCTGGTAGTAGCCTTGGTGATCCTGAAGAACTGAGCCAGGAGCTAGCTCTGCTCGTGAAGAAATTCCAAAGATTCTCAAGACATGGTCGCTTTGGAAAATCCTCAAGGAGAAATGATTCCTCATCCAGTGACTACAAGAAGAGGCTATGCCACAAATGCAAGAAGCCTGGTCACTACATTCAAGATTGTCCTCAGTGGAAAAAGGAATCAAAGAAGAAGAAATACAAGGATTATAGTTCTGATGACGTGAAGAAGAAGAATAAATCGTCAAAATCTTCATCATAAAAATCCTCGAAGTCTTCATCTCACAAGAAGAGCAGCTCCAAGAAGGCTCGGGCATTCATTGGCAAGGAAATGGACTCTGAGGCTGAATCTGAGGAACATGAGGAAGAGGAGGCATCTGAGGAGTCCGAGTCTGGTGTGGCGAGTCTAGCTCTCGCTACTGCATTCGTCAGCAAGTCTATCTTCAACTCTGAAGAAAATGGCTTCACCAACAAGGCTGATGAAGGCAATGATGACTACGCTCCCACCTATTGCTTCATGGCAAAGGGTGCCAAGGTACTCAAATATACCTCTTCTGAATCAAGTGAGAATGAATCTGATGAAAACCTCAAGCCCAACTATTCTAAACTTGCTAAGATTGCTGTGAAACAACAAAAGGCTTTTGAAAAGGTTCAAAACATGCTAGATAAAAGTGATGATATGTTGGGTGAAGAAATGGATCGCACTAAAACCTTGACTGGAAATCTTCAGAGACTTCAGTCTAAGTTTGACAATCTTCAAGGTCATCATAACACTCTCTTATCTGATCATGAGAAGCTTTCTTATGAGTTTCTTGAAAAAAAGCAAGATCTTGAAAAGCTAAGAGTGAGTTATGAAGATCTTCAGAAGGAGCGCGATTCATTACTTTCTCAACAAATCAGCGCTTCTAAGGAAGAATTTGTTCCTCCATGCTTGAAATGCATTGAACGTGAATATGCTAATTCTTCACCTGAATGTTCAAATGCATCTAATGCTACAAATTCTTCAACTGCCTCTGCTATCACTAATTCCTCATCTGAGGACATTGCTAGTATCACTGATGATGCAGGGCAGAAGGAATTGTACATGACAGGCATGTACAAAAGCCTCAAAGGGCATCAGACTCTTTGTGATGTGCTTAAAAAGTAGATCCTCAACAGGAACCCTAGGAAAGAGGGTATTGCCTTTGAGAGGAAACTGAATACTGATGGTACATATTAGAAGCCTGAGCAGTACCCCAAAACCTCATGGGTTGCTACAAAGGGACCTCCAGTTGATCCATCTAATTTATCTGGCTTTACATGCGAATCTCCTCATTCTTCTGATGAGTCATTTGACTCCAACTATAAACTGTTCAAAAATCAGAATGGTGAAGTATTTGCTAGATATGTTGGCACTAACTGCAGGAACAGTTCCCCTATGAAGAAAATCTGGGTTCCCAAAAGGTGCCTTCAAAGTCTTCAGATGAATGTCCTCATGACACCACCTGTGAAGAATAGGAACACCAGATCAAATTCTTCATACGGACCAAATTCCTCACGTGGATCAAATTCCTCAAAAGGATCAAAGTCCTCATATGAATATCATCGTGCTAACAACTCTGTTTGCAGGGAAGAGCTAAAGGCTATGAATATGAGCATTATTCTTCTAACCATTATGTTCATAAGTCCTCGAAGAATTTCTCTGCTTATTCATATGCTTATCCTAACTCCTCTTATGTGAAATGAAATGGACTGGCTTCTATGCCACCTTTCTCGTATGGAGCTCGCAGAGTGATGAACTCTTTGCCGCCCCTTCAGATGTGGGTGGTGAAGAAAAAGAATTAATCTGTTCTGCAGGGTCAGGTCTCCAGACGTGCTCAAACGTCTGAAGAATTTGCTGGAGACCTGAAAAGTGCCTGAAAGGACGCAGGCTAATCATGAAGAAATGAACTCTCATTTCTCACGTCCTCATACTGCTTTATCTGTTCTATTACTTGATGAAATTGATCTGATGAATTGATGTCATTTTCTTCACTGATGAAGTATATGAGTTCGTAAGCTGCACTAATTCATCTGCAGGATGATCAACCCAAAGCCACTGAGTGGGTCCTCGATAATGGATGTACAAATCACATGACTGGTGACAAGAATCTATTGATGGATGCTCCCTTATCACCATCGCATCTGAAGCATATCATCTTCGCTGACAAAGGCAAAAGTCAGGTGTTGGGTCTAGGTAAGGTTGCGATCACAAAGGATCGACGCATGGACAAAGTCGTCGAGTCCTTAGGATACAACCTCATGTCTGTCTCAATGCTTTGTGATCTTGATATGGTTGTTGTCTTTGGCAGGTATCGTTGTGTTGTGGTCATGGAAGCTGACAATTCCAAAGTCTTCGAAGGCTTTAGGAGAGGAGACTTGTATATTGTTGATTTCTCTACAGGACCACAACCAGCCGTGTGCCTACTTGCAAAAGCTTCAGAAGGCTGGCTATGGCATCGACGACTTGGTCATGCAGGCATGAGGAATTTGCACAAGCTTGCAAAGAAGAAGCATGTCATTGGCATTGAGAATGTCAAATTCCTCAAGGATCACTTATGCGGAGCCTGTGAAGCTGGAAAGATGACTAAGGCTAAGCATCCAGCGAAGACTATCATGACTACTACTCGTCCATTTGAATTGCTTCATATGGATCTCTTCGGTCCTAACCATTATTCTGCAGTTTCAAATGATGCATCTCAATATGGCTTTGTTATTGTTGATGATTACTCTCGATACACATGGGTACACATTGTTACTTACAAACATGAAGTGCAGGAAGTCTTCAAACGATTTTCCTCGAGGGCTTCAACCAACTTTGGTGTGAAGATCAAGCACATCAGAAGTGACAATGGAACTGAGTTCAAGAATTCTGGTCTTGATGACTATCTTGATGAACTTGGTATTACTCATGAGTTATCTGCTCCTTATACTCCTCAGCGGAATGGCGTCGTGGAGCGCAAGAATAGGACTCTTGCTGAGATGGCTTGCACTATGCTTGATGAATACAAAACGCCTCATCGTTTCTGGATTGATGCAATTGATACTGCGTGCCACATCATCAACAGAGTATATCTTCACAAATTCTTCAAGAAGGCTGCCTATGAACTCCTCACTGACAAGAAACCCAATGTGAGTTATTTTAAAGTCTTCAGTGCTAAATGCTGGATTAGAGATCCTCATCACAACTCAAAATTTGCACTGAAAGCACATGAAGGTTTTATGCTTGGTTACGGAAAGGACTCGCACACCTACAGAGTCTTCAACAACGTTCTTCACAAGGTTGTTGAAACTGTAGATGTGCGATTCGATGAAACTAATGGCTCGCAAAGAAAGCACCTACCTTCTGTGATAGATGAACCAGCACCTGAGGAAACTATCAAGTTCAAGGCTACTGAGGATGTCATTCCTACCGAAGAATCTGCTGAAGAATTCATTCCAGAACGTGAAGAACGTCGAGCTAATGCACCTGAAGAAAATGCTGAAGAAAATGGCGCTCAAGAAAATGCTGATCAAATTCCTCGACGACAGCCAGCTCATCCTCGCGTTGCCAACGAAGTGCAGATTGAGAAAATCATCAGCGACATCAACATTCCAGGTCCTCTCACACGCTCAAGAGCTTCACATTTGTCTAACTTTTGTGGGCACTTTGCTTTTGTCTCTATCACACAGCCCACTAAGGTAGATGAAGCATTTATGGAGCCCGAGTGGATTCAAGCTATGCAAGAAGAATTACATCAATTCGAGCTCAACAACGTCTGGGAACTGGTCAAACGTCCAGATCCTCGCAAGCACAATATCATTGGCACAAAGTGGATCTACCGCAACAAGCAAGATGAAAATGGCCTTGTGGTGAGGAATAAGGCACGGCTTGTAGCTCAAGGCTACACACAGGTTGAAGGAATTGATTTCGATGAAACTTTTGCACCTGTTGCTAGACTTGAGGCTATTCGCATATTACTTGCTTATGCTAACCATCATGATATCACTTTATATCAAATGGATGTGAAAAGTGCATTCCTCAATGGTAAGCTTGAGGAAGAAGTATATGTTGCTCAACCCCCAGGTTTTGAAGATCCAAAGCATCCTGACAAAGTCTTCAGACTCAATAAGGCCCTCTATGGCCTCAAGCAGGCCCCTCGGGCGTGGTATGATACTTTGAAGGAATTCCTCATGAAGAAAGGCTTCAAACCCGGTTCACTCGACCCTACTCTTTTCACTAAATCTTATGATGGTGAACTGTTTGTGTGCCAAATATATGTTGATGATATTATCTTTGGCTGTACTGACCAACGTTATAGTGATGAATTTGCCTATATGATGAGTGAAGAATATCAAATGTCTATGATGGGAGAATTGAAATTCTTCTTAGGTCTTCAAATTCGTCAACAACGCAATGGCATATTCATATCTCAGGAGAAATACCTCAAGGATGTACTGAGGAAATTCGGCATGCAAGATTGCAAAGGCGTCAAAATTCCTATGCCCACAAATGGCCATCTGTGCACTGATGAAAATGGTATTGACTTCGATCATAAGGTATACCGCTCCATGATTGGTTCTTTATTGTACTTATGTGCATCTAGGCCAGATATAATGCTTAGTGTTTGCATGTGTGCCCGATTTCAAGCTACACCGAAGGAATCACGCCATAAGGCTGTGAAGCATATTCTTCGATATCTAGCTCACACACCAACACTTGGATTATGGTACCCCAAGGGCTCGGCTTTTGATCTCATTGGATATTCAGACTCTGACTATGCTGGTGATCGTGTGGACCGCAAGTCAACATCTGGTACATGTCATTTCCTCGGACGATCTTTGGTCTGTTGGTCCTCAAGAAACAGAACTGCGCATCACTGTCTACTGCTGAAGCTGAGTACATTGTTGCTGGTTCTTGCTGTGCTCAATTGCTATGGATGAAGCAAACTCTCAAGGACTATGGCGTCAACGTGAAGAATGAGCCTCTCTTCTGTGACAATGAGAGTGCCATCAAGATTGCTCACAACCAAGTTCAGCACTCGAAGACCAAGCACATTCAGATTCTTCATCATTTTCTTCGTGATCATGTGTTGAAGGGCGACATTTCTATTGAGCATGTGAAGACTGAAGAACAACTAGCCGATATCTTCATAAAGCCCTTGGATGAGAAGAGATTTAGCAAGTTGCGGTGTGAGCTAAATATCTTAGACTCTTCGAATGTTCTTTGAATAGGACACTCATCCTAACACTTATGCAAGATTGATGACTTAGATGTGCAACACATGAAGAAACGTTTTTCTTCAATCAATGAAGAATAACACTCTAAGTGTGAATAAATTAACGAAGAATTTGATTCTCAGAACCCTACGACAATTGTACGCGGTGTCTCAAATCATCATTCTTATACGGTGGGTCACGCCACCACCAAAAGTTGAAAATCTTCAATTTGAGTTTTTCCTCAGTTTTTTTTTGAAATTCCTCAGTTGTTCATGTTCTTCAACTTTGCATTATCTTCACTGTTTCCGTCGTTTTTCTTCATTGGCAATATAAATATATGAGTTTATGTCCTCTACAGCATTCACTTACGGCTAATTCTTCAAGTTGTTTTTCTTTGCTAAGTGAATGTGATCGGACCCTTCCCCCTCTATGCTATACTCAACCTAATCTATTCACAAATTCTTCATGTGCGTTCTATTTGAAACTCGTTCAAATCTTCACTGTGTCCTTGTCAGCTGAAGAATTTGCGAATGGAACTTTTAACTTATCTTATCCAAAAATTTCGGCTTTGCTGCTCAAACCGTTCTGCATCCCACGAAATACTTATCTATTCACCCACGATCTCACACGATCTCCACTTCTCAGTACGTGGGTGACACATGTCAAGTGAATGAGAAGGGTCAGGGGCATGTTCGTCCAAATTCTTCGGGCGAACAGTTTTTCACCATGGCTATAAATACCCCTCCCCTTCCTCACTTCTCTTTTACTCCGCTCGACCTCACTCCAGCTCAAGCTTCTCAAACCCTAGCGCCGCAGCTACTTCATCGTCGCCGGTGAGGAAGAGCTTCACTACCTTGACCTTGTCACCGTCGTACTCGCGCCGGCCGCGGATTTCTTCCCTCCGCCGCCGCCGTAGCTGTCTTCCTCAGCCGAGTTAGGGCGTGGAAGATCTGCACTGACGAACTTCACATCTCCACTTCCCAGTTCGTCGTGTTCTTCGTCCAGGGTAATTAAAAGTTACTTTTACTGCCCTCTTTGATTCAAATGATTTCTACAAAATCCTCAAAGGTGTTTTTCTTCAAATCTTCACACACTAAACACCTCACATGTCGTCTGTTCTTGATTCATTTCTCTAAGTTATATTTTTCTTCAAGATTCCTCAATTGTGTGGATTTCTGATCTGTACAACTCTGAAACCTAAGACAAAGAATGCTTAGTGAAATTCTTCAAGACTCATCTGGTCAAATTCCTCAAACTTGTTCTTTTTACAAAACCTTCTGAGAACGCATATGACCTCTCCAAATTCCTCGCAACTATACTCTGTTCACAGGTACTCATGTCCGCTGCTGAATCACTAGGTTCTCATGAACTTAACTCATTTGCAACGTTCCTCGAAGAAAAGTTGCATACCTCTTCAGAAAATTCCATTGTTCAAATTCCTCATCTGAAGAAAATGGCTGATGGAAATAAGCCACAAAAAGGAGGAAAGAGGCCTGAGGTCAATACTGCTTTTGAAATCCCTGATGACATATATGCGGATTACTGCACTCCTGATGAGGACAAGTTTGGAAAAGAGGACAAAAATCAGCGCAAGGTGCGCATCCAGAGGATAGAGAGGAGATGGGCAAGAGAGTGGAGGGAGTACAGATATGTCACTCCCAAGTACATGAAGAAATTCGCACTCAATCCTCCATGACCAAGACCTCCATTGGCACCTGGCCAAGTAGCTGATCCCACCAGCCTCAAGCACGGTGAGGATTATCCTGATGAATGGGCCAAGCGCCAGGCCAAGTTGGCTAGACAAGCCAGAGAAGCAGTGAGGAAATTCAACGAAGACTCTCCTGCTGCTGCCACTGCTGAGGCCTCTGCTAGCAAGCCGAAGAAGGCCATGGCAAAGAAGCCTGCGCATAAGCCAAGTGCTTCACCCTCAATGCCCTCACGGCCAGATTCCTCAGCAATGCCCTCACGGCCAGATTCCTCAAAGCCCCCATGGCCAACTCCTCAAACTGCTCCTGCTCCTCCAAAGTCCTCAGCTCCTCCGCCAAAGTCTTCGGCTGCTCTAACCAAATCCTCTGCACCAGTGCATCTCGCCACGTGCCAAAGGACCACAGGCATATCTATTGCCTCAGGAGCCTCTGCAAGTTCCTCAGCTGCTCCAAGTTCCTCAGCTGTCCCCTCTCTGCTGAAGAAGAAGACCACTGCTGGACGAGGTCCTCGACCAAGTCCTCACAAGAAGCAGGTTGCCTTCCAAGTGCCCTGTGATGATGATGAGGCTGATGATGAAGAACTAGCCGAAATCATCAGAGACAGACAAGTCAAGGCCGCTAGAGCCAAAGGAAGCAATGTGCCACTGCTTCTGGATCCGAAGCTGATCCTAGACTTCATCGATCTCTGGCACAAGGATCCCAACACACCTTTGCCTGAGATGAACCTCATACCTGGTCAAAGTCATGTTTTGACTGCCTTCATTGAAGAAGAGAAATGGAAATTTGAGAAGGCAAGGCAGCTGAAGAAAGCTCAGTACAGGAAGGAGTGCTTCCTGAAGAAAAAACGTTGTCTCTATGACAACTGAAGAACTAGTAAAGATCCAGGCAGAAATCAAAGGCCTCAACGATGACTTCAATGCTTACTACGATGATTGGCAAGGAGCCAAGGTCAGGTTTGTAAAACTGACTGAGAAATTCACTTCAAAGGTTGCAGCTCCATCGCAACCAGAAATTCCTCAAGCCGAAGCATCTGCTCAACCAACTAAAGAGCATGCCAGCACCGCTGATGAAAATTAGGCTGCTGAAGAAAATGTGAGTTCCAGGGCTGATGACTGCATTCCAGCCGCTGAAGAAATTGCCAGGGCATCCACTAGTGGCGTGCCTGAAGAAAATGAAGAAGTCAGGGCAACTGCATCAGTTGTGCCTGAAGAAACTCAACCAAATTCCTCTGCTCCTCCTGCGCCTACCCCAACTCCGATTCTTCCATCTGCATCAGATGTGAAGAAGACCAAGGCTGTAGAGCGTGCAGCTGTAAGGAAAAGGAAAGCATCAGCTTCATCAGATTCTTCAGCTCCGAAGAAGATGAAGAAATTGACCAGCTCATTTGAAAATCCAATTGATGCTCTTCCTGTTTCCAGCATGCCATCAAAGGAAATCGTCCCTTTTGATGAAGAATATGTGATCCCTAGCGGATCCGATGAAGACATTCCCTCTGCTGCTTCCTCAGAGCAGATGGATGAAGCAATTGAAGTGGATGCAATCCCTTCAACTCCAATTGTCTCCTCGCCTATGCCTCAGTTCACTACTGAAGAGGCTGGCGTTGAGGAATTGGATGAACAAAACTCTGACATGGACATTGGGAGTACTACTCCATTGATGAATGATGAGTTTTGGGATAGTCAGCATCCCAACTCCCCTCTGTTCACGCCATTGCAACAAATCCCTCAGTCCCCAGCACAAACTGTTCCAATGGGCTCTGAAGAAAATCAACCCACTGCATTTGTTCATGAAGAAATTCCAGCCACTAGTGCTGAAGAAACTGCTGCTGCTGAATCATTGAAGACACAGACTGCCACTGAAGAGGAACCAGAAATTCCTCAGCCTGAAGAACCTGAGATTGCGATTCCTGAGGTTGTGATGCAACTGACTGACACTCCTCAACCCAAGCCAAAGGATCCATTCTCAAGGAAGCAAAAATTCAAAACTGATGATTTCTTCGGCGAGCATGTATTCTTCACTGACTACAACCCCTATGACTCTGCTCGCATTAGGAAGAGGCGTTTCTGGACTGCAAGCCAGGCCAATTTCTATTCCTCAGTGATGTTCAACAAAGACAAAGTCTTCGATCATGAGCACATTCCTCACGTGGACATGGAATCTCTGCCGTGCTTCATGCCAGTCCTTAGTGTTCTTCACGACGCTGGACTGTTAAATTTCTGCACTGACATCTGTGATTGGAATGAAGAACTCATTCTTCAATTCTATGCAACGCTGCACATCACCGGAGACTCTGAAGATGTGAATTCATGGGTGTTGGACTGGATGACCGAAAACACTCACTACAAAGCACCAACTACTGAATTGCTTCGTGCTTTGCCTCTCAGTCCTCCCCTTGAAGCTGCTCGTTACATGTACCACGAGCCTGAGATTACAGATCATTATATGCAAGTGCTGATGAAGCCATTGAAGCCAGGTCAGGCCCCACGAACCAAATTCCTCGTGAAGGAATTGCTATATGTGCCTAAAACTGTCTATCGCATTCTGACGAAGACATTGAGTCCTATCAAGGGCCACGACTCGAATGAAGAAGAAGTCGTTGGCATCATGAAGAATCTGCTTTTCAATATCATGCATGGCGTTCCCGTCAACTTCCATGATTTCTTCATGAGGACTCTAGCCAATGTCACAATGTCACCGTTTGAGTTGAAGCCTTATGCTCCGTGGATTATGAGATTCATCAGAACAAGGTCTTCCCTCAACTACAAAGCTAATACACTGAACCATTGCAGCTACTTGCTCCCGATTGAAGTCCTCAAACGGACATTTTCCTCAGATGACAAGGGCAAGGCTTCTGCTGTTGTTGATGAAGGCATTCGTCCATTGGATGGTCAATTCCGCAAAGCTGCATCCTACTCCACCAATGACGACTCTGCCACACATGACTCTGCCGCCAACGCACCCAAGCAAAAAACTCAAGGCACAACACCCAGGGTGATGACTGATCGTGAGCTTCTCCTCAGTCTTCACCAGAAGGTTGATCGCAATCACAAATGGGTTAAGCGCCAGTTTGGTTCAATTCTTCACAACATGACTGCTACCCACAATGCAGTGAAGAAAAACCATTACTACCTCCATGAAACCTTCAACCGTACCTGGGTTGTTCTGTCCCACATTTATAGCGCAGAAGATCTGAAGAAAATGGGTCTCAAGGAAGATTTTGACTAGTCTGCTCCTCCACCGAAGAAATACAAGAAGGTCAAGGTTCCTTCCTTGGTGGCCAGTTCCTATTCTTCATCGCGCGACACCGACAAGCATGAAGACTTGGACGACACTGCGGCAGGCCCTACATCAACAATCGACCCCAACAACGCTGGCGCTCCTTCATCAACTTGATATTCTTCAGGGGCGTTAGTCCTCAATTTCGATCCTTTTGGTCATTCGATGACAAAGGGGGAGAAATTTGAGGTAGTCTTCAAACGGTCTATCCTATATGGGCGTTTCTGCTAAGTTACAACTCTCGTTCTTCTGATGACTTTGCTGGATCGAGTTGTAAACTTAAACTCTATGTGGATCCAACACAGATGACCATCCTCCGAGGACTTTGAGCGAAAATCATCAAGTGAGGAAAACCCAAACCCAAACACCTACAAACCCAAAGTGATTGAGCATCACTGAAGAGATTGATCCTACGTGGATCCAACGCGTGTTACATTTGAAGACTGTGCTTCTTCCAGAAGGTTAGGCGTCATGGTCTAGAGCATCCAAGAGGAATTGTGGATCGCCGAGTGACCGAGTTTGTGAAGGTTCGGAAGTCACCTGAAGACTTACCACGAGTGACTGGACGAGGTCTGTGTGACCTTAGCTCAAGGAGAATATGGTGAGGACTGTGTGTCCTCAGGTTTAAATACCTAGCCGCTCCAACCAGATGTACAACTGAGACAGCAGTTGGAACTGGTCTACCAAATCATTGTCTTCACCAAGCTTACTGGTTCTATTTCCTCAACTCTTTCATTTCCTCATAACTATGTTGTGCACTTTTTCATATCTGTGTTTGAAGACTTTGGCTGAAGAGTTTCTCAATTTCCTCAGATCAATTTCTTCAGTCTATTTGTCTTCATCCTGTGTTATCATGTGTTTACGCTTTCTGTACTCTGTGCTTGTCTTCATTTCATCATGATGACCATGCTTGTGTTCTTCTATGTTTACTTTTGAGTACTTATTCAGCTGCAAGTAGTTCTTCGCTAAGGAATTTCCTCACCTGCAAATTCCTCCCAGTGAAGAATTCATAAAAATCGCCTATTCACCCCCCCTCTAGTCGATATAACGCACTTTCAGGGATATATATAATTTTGTGCAAATTGAAGAAGAGAGTCTCCCAGAAGCTTGGGGGAGACTTCTCCAATTACTTAATGCTTTGCCTGATCATCCTCTCAAGAAAAATGAAATACTTGATATCTTTTATAATTGACTAACCGATGCTTCCAGAGACCACCTGGATAGTTGTGCTGGTTGTGTTTTCAGGGAAAGAACTGTTGATCAAGCTGAAATTCTATTGAATAATATGTTGACCAATGAAAATAATTGGACACTTCCTGAGCCAATTCCTAAGCCAACTCCGAAGAAAAGAGGTATTCTATTTCTTAGTCCTGAAGATATGCAAGAGGCGAAGAAATCTATGAAGGAAAAAGGTATTAAAGCTGAAGATGTTAAGAATTTACCTCCTGTTGAAGAAATACATGGTCTTGATTTACCGCCTATTGAAGAAACACATGGTCTTGATAACCCGACACAGGTAGTAAAGGTAAACTCTCTCTATAGATATGATAAAGCTGAAATCCCTCCTACTAAGTTTGCTAGCCAACGTTTGGATGAGTTTGATAACTTTATGGTTAAGCAAGAAGATTTTAATGCTTATTTTGGTAGACAATTGAAACACAATGCTTATATGATTGAACACTTGGGTGATTATATGTCTAGAGTTAAAGGTGAACTTAGACTCATTAGTAAACATGCTTCTATGGTTACCACTCAAGTAGAACAAGTACTTAAAGCTCAGAATGATTTGCTCAATGAATTGAATAGTAAGAATAATGACTTTGCTGTTAGAGTTGCAACTAGAGGGGGTAAAGTGACTCAGGAACCTTTGTATCCTGAGGTCCACCCTAAGAGAATTGAGCAAGATTCTCAGAGAACTAATGTAGATGCACCTAGTCCTTCTAAAAAGAAGAAAAAGAAAAATGATAGGACTTTGCATGCTTCTAGTGAACCTGTTGTTGACACACCTGAGAATCCCAATGATATTTCTATTTCTGATGCTGAAACACAATCTGGTAATGAACATGAACCTAGTGATAATGTTAATGATGATGTTCATGTTGATGCTCAACCTAGTAATGACAACGATGTAGAGATTGAACCTACTATTGATCTTGATAACCCACAATCAAAGAATCAACGTTATGATAAGAGAGACTTTGTTGCTAGGAAGCACGGTAAAGAAAGAGAACCATGGGTTTAGAAACCCATGCCTTTTCCTCCCAAACCATCCAAGAAAAAGGATGATGAGGATTTTGAGCGCTTTGCTGAAATGATTAGACCTATCTTTTTGCGTATGCGTTTGACTGATATGCTCAAAATGATCCTTATGCTAAGTATATGAAATATATTGTTACAAATAAGAGAAAGATACCGGAAGCTAAAATTTCCACCATGCTTGCTAATTATACTTTTAAGGGTGGAATACCAAAGAAGTTAGGAGATCTAGGAGTACCCACTATACCATGCTACATTAAAAGAAATTATGTTAGAACTGCTTTATGTGATCTTGGAGCCGGTGTTAGTGTTATGCCTCTCTCTTTATATCGTAGACTTGATTTGAATAAGTTGACACCTACTGAAATATCTTTGCAAATGGCTGATAAATCAACTGCTATACCTGTCGGTATTTGTGAGGATGTGCCTGTTGTGGTTGCAAATGTTACTATTTTAATGGACTTTGTTATTCTTGATATTCCCGAGGACGATAGTATGTCTATTATTCTTGGAAGACCCTTTTTGAATACTGCAGGGGCTATTATTGATTGCAACAAAGGCAATGTCACTTTTCATGTTAATGGTAATGAGCATACGGTACACTTTCGGAGAAACAACCTCAAGTTCATAGTATCAACTCCATTGGAAAAATTCCATCGATTATTATTGGAGGTTTTGAATTTCCTCTACCTACTGTCAAGAATAAATATGATATTCTTATTATTGGGGATGTGTATATCCCCGTTGAGGTAACATAGTGTTATTCGAAATTTCTCCGGTTCCATGTTATTCGGAATGAGTTTGTTAACAAGACTTGATCAACCTTGTTAGTGGATTCCTTTTGATGAGCATGAGATGGATGAAGTTAGAAAGCACAACCTTCTGTACCCTTCTTTTACTTTCTGTTATTTAGTTGAAATAAAGCAAAAATAGTATTTTCTATCAGTTTCCTGAATTATCCGTGCAATAAAAAATACCCCAAAAATAAAAGTTCTCCAAATGCCCCGAAATTGAAATATGATTTTTTCTGGAATATTTGAGAATATCTGGCACTGAGAACACATCATGGGGAGCAAGCACCTGGCCACGAGGGTCCAGGACGCGCCCACCCCCCTGGGCGCGCCCCCTGCCTCATGGGCCCACGATGGCTCACCTCCACTTATTCCAGCCACCACACACTCCTTCGTCCTCCCAAAAAAATCACCAACCAGCTCAAGCACGAGTTCTTGCTCATTTTGCTGCGATTTTCGATCTCCTTGCTCAAAGCTCCACTCACAAAACTACTTTGGGGGATTGTTCCTTGGTATGTGACTCCTCCAATGGTTCAATTAGTTTTTGTTCTAGTGCTTTATTCATTGCAAAATTTTGCTGCTTAGGTGACCCTATTCTTGAGCTTGCATGTCAAATTTATATGGTCCCAAGTAGTTCTAATGCATGATATAGTCTCTAGGCACATGTGGGAGTAGTTGCTATCAAATTTTGTTGAGCTTGGTTCACTTTTATTTGAAGTTACTAAAATTTTCAGAAATTTTCACAGGAAGAAATATGTTTAGGAAAATGTATCAAGGTGGTCCTTCAAGGAAGCGAGGACCCAGGCCTGCAATACGCGATGCAGACGATGAACCACTGAGGGAAGCTCAAGTGCGGGCTTGTGAATGGCTTTCAGAGGACTTTATGGATCGAGCGGGAATCAAGGAAGAATTTAACGCATATGTGCGTAACGCTGATCTTGAGAGCTTCGAGGTAGATAAGTGCCGTCAGTACCACTTTCTCACTGATTCCTTTGTGACAAGGTTTGAATTTTCATCATCACGAAATTCTCAAACTATCCTATTTGATCTTTATGAAAATTCTTATACCATGGACTTAGAGGATTTTAATACTGCCTGCAAACTTCCACAATGGGGTAGCCCTAGTGAACCTCGCAAATCTGAATTTAGAGATTTTCTTGCTAGTATAACAGTGGGGGAATCTAGAGATATAACACAAGCTACCATAGGGAGCATTCGTTTTCTTGCTATACATTATTTTGCTCTCTTCATAGGTAGGTGCATCAATGGTAAGGATGAAGCATGTCACATGTGTGTCCCTGATCTCAGTGTTCTCAGGAGTGCTGTATTAGGAGATAAACATTATAATTTGGGAGCCATTATTGCACGTAGGTTGCATAATAATAGAATAAATAGAGATTTCTTTGGTGGAATTTATGCAACCCGTTTAGCTAATTTTCTTGATATACCCATACGTGAGTATGATGTTGAGTTGCCTCCTGTTTATTTAGATTATGAGGCTATGGTTCGTCATCAGTTTGTTGAGAGGAACGATCAGTTCCTCCAGTACCGACTAATCTTTGACAGACGACGCACCTATCACGTCGCTCTCCCTGCTCCTACTTTCTTTGACTTTCAGGCAAAAGGGAGACATGTTATAACCAGGGAGGAGGCGGACGAGTACGAGAGGAGGCGGACGATTACGAGAGGAGGGCTGAGACAACTCGCCTCCAAGCTGCAGCCCACGATGCAATAGCCGCTGCATCTCAGTACGACCCCAGCTACAACTTCGGATATCCGCCAGGCCAGTCGTGGCAATAGACCAACTTAGGCCAAAAGCCTAAGTTTGGGGGAGTACGTATTTCCCACCGACATTACATTCATATTCACACACTCATGCTAGTTGTCGGTGCTCATACTTTTTCATTGTACTATCCATGCTAGTTTATTTTCCTTTGTCTCGCTTTCTTCTTGTGTGTTTGAAAACCCTTAAGAAAAACAAAAAAATTAGTTGTAGCTTTTAGCTAGTTTACCTTTCTTGCTTGTAGTAGTATTAATTAAAAAGAAAACCCAAAAAGATTTCTTGTTCTTCTTTTGCTTGTTGGGAGCTTTCCCGTGTAAATAGTTTTACTTCTTTTCTTTCGGGGTCGATAGGAGAAGACCATAATAAAAATGTTGAAGTGGCTCTTATATGCATTGTTGTTGATTTAACCAAGATCCCATATTATATTGTCTTCTCCTTTGTATTGAATGCTCGTAGATTCCAGCTTAGTCCAATGCGCGTGCATTATTATTATTATACACATCATTCGGTCGTGCAAGTGAAAGGGAATAATGACGATTTATGATGGACTGATTGAGATGAGAGAAGCCGGTATGAACTCGACCTCTCTTGTTTTTTGTAAATATGATTAGTTCATCGTTCCTGATTCAGCCTATTATGAATAAACATGTTTGCAATGATAATTAGAGATTATAGTTGCTTATGCCATGATTAATTAGCTAGGAGTTTATAATGGTTTACCTTGCATGCCAACATGCTATTAAAAGGGTTGTGATGTGGTATGATAGGGTGGTATCCTCCTTTGAATGATTCAAGTGACTTGACTTGGCACATGTTCACGCATGTAGTTGAAACAAAATCAACATAGCCTTCACGATATTTATGTTCATGGTGGATTATATCCTACTCATGCTTGCACTCAATGTTTATTAATTTTAATGCATGTTCATGACTGTTGTCGCTCTCTAGTTGGTCGCTTCCCAGTCTTTTGCTAGCCTTCACTTGTACTAAGCGGGAATACTGCTTGTGCATCCAATCCCTTAAACCCCAAAGTTATCCCATATGAGTCCACTATACCTTCCTATATGTGGTATCTACCTGCCGTTCCAAGTAAATTTGTATGTGTCAAACTCCAAACCTTCAAATGAAATTCTGTTTTGTATGCTCGAATAGCTCATGTATCAACTAGGGCTGTCTGTATCTTCCATGCTAGGCGGGTTATTCTCAAGAGGAGTGGACTCCGCTCCTCACTCACGAGAAAATGGCTGGTCACCAGGATGCCTAGTCCCATGCTTTATGCAAACCAAATCAAAATAATTGCAAACCAAACTCCCCCGGGGACTCTTGTTAGTTGGAGGCACTCGTTGTTTCGAGCAAGCCATGGATTGATGCTTGTTGGTGGAGGGGGAGTATAAACTTTACCATTCTGTTTGGGAACCGCCTATAATGTGTGTAGCATGGAAGATATCGCCATCTCTTGGTTGTTATGTTGACAATGAAAGTATGCCGCTCAAAATATTATTTATCTCTATTTCAAAAATCGAGCTCTGGCACCTCTACAAATCCCTGCTTCCCTCTGGGAAGGGCCTATCTATTTACTTTTATGTTGAGTCATCACCCTCTTATTAAAAAGCACCAGCTGGAGAGCACCGCTGTCATTTGCATCCATTACTGTTAATTTATATTGGGTATGACTATGACTGGATCTCTTTTACCATGAATTACAATGTTTAGTCAGTCCTTGATCTTTAAAGGTGCTCTGCATTTATGTTTTGCGGTCTTAGAAAGGGCTAGCGAGATACCATCTTGTTATATCATATCATGATTGTTTTGAGAAAGTGTTGCCATCCGAGATTTATTATTATTGCTCGCTAATTGATTATGCCACTGGCATGAGTAAACATGAGACCTAAGTGTTATTGTGAATATGGTTAGTTCATAATCTTTGCTGAAAACTTGAATGCTGGCTTTACATATTTACAACAACAAGAGCAAACCGAGTTTGTAAAAGTTTTTCTTTATCACTTTCAGTTTATCAACTGAATTGCTTGAGGACAAGCAAAGGTTTAAGCTTTGGGGAGTTGATACGTCTCCATCGTATCTACTTTTCCAAACACTTTTGCCCTTGTTTTGGACTCTAACTTGCATGATTTGAATGGAACTAACCCGGACTGACGCTGTTTTCAGCAGAATTGCCATGGTGTTATTTTTGTGCAAAAACAAAAGTTCTCGGAATGACCTGAAACTTCACAGAGATTACTTTTGGGAATAATAAAAAATCAAGGCCAGGGGGCCCACACCCTATCCACGAGGGTGGGAGGCGCGCCTGCCCCCCTGGGCACGCCCCCTGCCTCGTGGGCCCCCTGGAGCTCCACCGACCTCAACTCCAACTCTATATATTCACGTTCGGGGAGAAAAAAAATTAGAGAGAAGGATTCATCGCGTTTTACGATACGGAGCCGCCGCCAAGCCCTAAACTCTCTCGGGAGGGCTGATCTGGAGTCCGTTTGGGGCTCCAGAGAGGGGAATCCGTCACCATCGTCATCATCAACCATCCTCCATCACCAATTTCATGATGCTCACCGCCGTGCGTGAGTAATTCCATCGTAGGCTTGCTGGACGGTGATGGGTTCGATGAGATTTATCATTTAATCGAGTTAGATTTGTTAGGGTTTGATCCCTAGTATCCACTATGTTCTGAGATTGATGTTGCTATGACTTTGCTATGCTTAATGCTTGTCACTAGGGCCCGAGTGCCATGATTTCAGATCTGAACCTATTATGTTTTCATGAATATATGTGAGTTCTTGATCCTATCTTGCAAGTCTATAGTCACCTACTATGTGTTATGATCCGGCAACCCCGAAGTGACAATAATCGGGACCACTCCCGGTGATGACCGTAGTTTGAGGAGTTCCTGTATTCACTATGTGTTAATGCTTTGGTCCGGTACTCTATTAAAAGGAGGCCTTAATATCCCTTAGTTTCCATTAGGACCCCGCTGCCACGGGAGGGTAGGACAAAAGATGTCATGCAAGTTCTTTTCCATAAGCACGCATGACTATATTCGGAATACATGCCTACATTACATTGATGAATTGGAGCTAGTTTTGTGGCACCCTATGTTATAACCGTTGCATGAATAATCACATCCGGCATAATTTTCCATCACCGATCCAATGCCTACGAGCTTTTCACATATTGTTCTTCGCTTATTTACTTTTCCGTTGCAACTGTTACAATCACTACAAAACCCAAAAATATTACTTTTGCTACCGTTACTGTTACTTCCATACTACTTTGCTACTAAATACTTTGTTGCAGATACTAAGTTATCCAGGTGTGGTTGAATTGACAACTCAACTGCTAATACTTGAGAATATTCTTTGGCTCCCCTTATGTCGAATCAATAAATTTGGGTTGAACACTCTACCCTCGAAAACTGTTGCGATCCCCTATACTTGTGGGTTATCAGCAGACTCCTGCTCCAACTCAGCCACGTCAACCGTCTCCGCCACCTCAGCAATCGCAGAAGAGAGCCGCCGCAGCTATGGTGCGTAGCGGTACGAGTCGAGGTAGTATAGGAGGTACATGCGGAGGCAAGCGATATAAATATGGTCCAAGCCTCACTCCTCTTCCTCAGAGGCCTTACGACATGACCGTGGAGCAAAACGCAGCCATGGTGCAGGCCCAAGTGGACGCCCATTTTGGACCGAAACCGACACTGCCACCAAGGGAGAAAGTGCCTGAGGAAAAGATTGACCACTTCATTCGTATGGCTAGACCACCAGCTCCCAAGCCTGTTGACTCAGACTATGAGCGCCAAATCAGGAAGGCACATCGAGCACGACTACAGAAGGAAGCGAGCTCGAGCCAACAAGCAGCTGGCAAAAAATTCGGGAAAACCGTTCCCCAGCTGGGAGAACAGGCGGCGCAGTCGATCCCCCCGCTTGTTGTGCCAACAACACATGAGAGTACGAGCGCCCTATATTATTGTGGGCAAACCGTTCCCCAGCTGAACAATCTGGTAATAACCGAGGAGCATATAAGCCAGGCTAAAATGCTCAATATCAGTGTTGGACAACTCCTCGAGATCGAGCCCATGTCTCCGCTTAGAGAGGAGGAAATAAAACGGAAATATGTCCGGGGCCAACATTTGGTCGAGCCCGAGGAGGTCAAGAACCTCCCAACGAGAATGTATGAATTGCATCAGTGGTACATGAACATTACCAAGAGTTCCAATCGAGAATCCCTCATGGTGAAAGTCAAGGAAGAGCATTACTTCCATAAGCTAGCTCTGTCCGTTGAGTATTCAGAACTATTTCAGTTATTCAATCAAGATGCACTCGACAAATCTATCGTCAGTTGCTATTGTCTGTAAGTGATTTCTTTCTGTAATTTAAGTCTCAAGCTAGCTTTAGTGCTCATTGATCGATCATTACCTGTAATTATCCTCACTATATTCTTTTCTGTGGTATTATGCAGGATGAAGATGTATGAAATGAAAAAAGCTGGACGCTATGGCATTGGGTTCATTGATCCAAATATCGTTAATGAATACACATGGACATTGGAATGGTATAAACAAGATGTAGAGAATAAAATGCTAGAGTTCTTGAAGCGTCTCAATACCAATGAAGATATACTACTTCCTTACAACTTCATGTGAGTCACACTGTCTTGTACTACAAATTCTGTTTTTGCTTACTAGCTAGCTAGATGTTAATAATTAAGTGTATAGGGTTTAGGGTAGTTGATTAGTGTTATGCACATGCCCGCTTAATTAAGACATGCAAACGTGTGCGCATGTAGTTACCACTGGATCTTGTTAGACATTAAAGTTGAAGAAGGAAAAGTTGAAGTACTGGACTCACTACTTAAAAAAGAAAGTGACTACACCATCGTGAAGGGGATAGTCAACAGGTAATTTCAATCATTATTAACTATATCTCGGCCTATTTAGTTCGTCATTTTCTGATATGAACTATTTAATAACCCCTTTATTAATTTTCTTTGCCGGCGGGCAGGGCTTGGGCAAAGTTCATCAAGGTGACTCCAGGAAAATGGGCAGAAAAACTGTTTTGGTATCGACCCAAGGTAAGTAATTAAGTAGTACTAGCTAGCTAGCTACCATCTCTTTAATTCTTGTTTCAATACCATTAATTAATTATCATGCTTGATTAATTATTACCTGATTAAATTCAATTCTCGTAATGGCCCTGAAGCAGACGCCGGGGACTGATGTGTGTGCATTCTACGTTTGCGAGAACATTCGCATGATGGCGTCCGAAAGGAGAAGATCTGATAGACAGCAATGGGTACGTTTGACAGAACACTATTCACAATTTTTACATGATTATCGATATCTGGTCACACAACTAATACACATGCATGCATATTGATCTCCTTCTTAACAGTTCCATGACGTGCGGGGGAAGCTCCTACCAACGGAGTGCATACGAGCACTTCAAGAGGAAATAGCGGGATTTTTACTCGACCAGTTCATAGATCCCAAATGAGAATACTATTACCCGCTACCGCCCCCATGAACCACTTGTCATCGTGCTCCGAAGGCACCAAGGCAACATGTAGGAGAAATTGTATATATACCTAATTGTGTGTGTATATATATATACATGCATGTGTATGTGTGAATAATGGTGGTTGTGAGACATTCGATGATATATTTATATATATATATATATGCATAACGTGTACAATATGTAGTATCGTAAAATACCAACAAACAAAAAAATATTAAATGGAAAAAACAAAATTAAAGGAAAAATAAAAAATAAAACCAAAACCCCTCAAATATTGTAGTACCGGTTGGTGTCACCAACCGGTACTAAAGGGCTCCCCGCCCCCGGCGCTGGCTTGTGCCACGTGGGTGCACTTTAGTGCCAGTTCGAGCACTAGTAGAAAACAGGGCTTTCGTTCGGGCCTGGCCAGCCCATTAGCCCGGTTCCGCACGAACCGGGACCCATGGGGTGCATTAGTCCCGGTTCGTGAGCCCAGGGGGCCGGCCGGGCCACGTGGGCCACTGGTCCCGGTTCGTCTGGACCTTTTGGTCCCGGTTCAACGCACTAACCGGGACCAATGCGCCTCGCCCCTGGCCCATGACCATTAGTCCCGGTTTGTGCCACAAACCGGGACTAAAGGGTTGGTCCTCGTTGCGGCCAGAGTTTAGTCCCACCTCGCCAACCGAAGGGCGCTCACACCGGTTTATAAGCCCGTCCCTCTCTGCCTTGTTGAGCTCCTCTCAAAATGAAAATAGATGCCCTTATACAGGGAATTTGACCTAAATTCATAGTGAGTTTCTCTGAAATTCATAGAAATTTATTATGAATTTAGGTTGAATTTTCTCTATAGGCGCATCTATGCTCATTTTTTTATGTTGGGGTTGGCGATCTTTACAGACTTTTTATGTGTTGAATATGCACCATTCAAAATCAGTCTCTGCTTTGAATGGTGCATTTTGAACACACAAAAAGTCAGGAGTTCAAATAAGTTTTAAAAAATGAAATCCCTTTGTAACAGACGAGTTTCCGTATGAAGTCCTGATACTTTGAAAGAGATTGTCCGTTTTGTACACGAAGTGCATCCAGTTTTTGCCGGGACCCTCTCAACTTTCTTGCACATGCTATGTGGATGAAATGACGATACCATGCCAACTTTCAACCTTTTCAGAGTTCATTTGAAATGCTTTTCAATTTTAGGGTCTTATAGCTCGAAATAATTAGTAAATGCATGAAAATAACAAATGAAGTCAGAAAGGATTGAAAAATGATGATGTGGCTTTGAATGGTGCATTTTGAACACACAAAAAGTCAGGAGTTCAAATAAGTTTGAAAAAATGAAATCCCTTTGTAACAGACGAGTTTCCGTATGAAATCCTGATACTTTGAAAGAGATTGTCCGTTTTGTACACGAAGTGGATCTAGTTTTCGCCGGGACCCTCTCAACTTTCTTGCACATGCTATGTGGATGAAATGATGATACCCTGCCAACTTTCAACCTTTTCAGAGTTCATTTGAAATGCTTTTCAATTTTAGGGACTTATAGCTCAAAATAATTAGTAAATGCATGAAAAATAACAAATGAAGTCAGAAAGGATTGAAAAATGATGATGTGGCTTTGAATGGTGCATTTTGAACACACAAAAAGTCAGGAGTTCAAATAAGTTTTAAAAAAATGAAATCCCTTTGTAACAGACGTGTTTCCATATGAAATCCTGATACTTTGAAAGAGATTGTCCGTTTTGTACACGAAGTGCGTCCAGTTTTTGCCGGGACCCTCTCAACTTTCTTGCACATGCTATGTGGATGAAATGATGATACCATGCCAACTTTCAACCTTTTCAGAGTTCATTTGAAATGCTTTTCAATTTTAGGGTCTTATAGCTCAAAATAATTACTAAATGCATGATAAATAACAAATGAAGTCAGAAAGGATTGAAAAATGATGATGTGGCATTGAATGGTGCATTTTGAACACACAAAAAGTCAGGAGTTCAAATAATTTTAAAAAAATGAAATCCCTTTGTAACAGACGAGTTTCCGTATGAAATATTGATACTTTGAAAGAGATTGTCCGTTTTGTACACGAAGTGCATCCAGTTTTTGCCGGGACCCTCTCAACTTTCTTGCACGTGCTATGTGGATGAAATGATGATACCATGCCAACTTTCAACCTTTTCAGAGTTCATTTGAAATGCTTTTCAATTTTAGGGTCTTATAGCTCAAAATAATTACTAAATGCATGAAAAATAACAAATGAAGTCAGAAAGGATTGAAAAATGATGATGTGGCTTTTAATGGTGCATTTTGAACACATAAAAAGTCAGGAGTTCAAATAAGTTTAAAAAAATGAAATCCCTTTGTAACAGACGTGTTTCCGTATGAAGTCCTGATACTTTGAAAGAGATTGTCCGTTTTGTACACGAAGTGCATCCAGTTTTTGCCGGGACCCTCTCAACTTTCTTGCACATGCTATGTGGATGAAATGACGATACCATGCCAACTTTCAACCTTTTCAGAGTTCATTTGAAATGCTTTTCAATTTTAGGGTCTTATAGCTCGAAATAATTAGTAAATGCATGAAAATAACAAATGAAGTCAGAAAGGATTGAAAAATGATGATGTGGCTTTGAATGGTGCATTTTGAACACACAAAAAGTCAGGAGTTCAAATAAGTTTGAAAAAATGAAATCCCTTTGTAACAGACGAGTTTCCGTATGAAATCCTGATACTTTGAAAGAGATTGTCCGTTTTGTACACGAAGTGGATCCAGTTTTTGCCGGGACCCTCTCAACTTTCTTGCACATGCTATGTGGATGAAATGATGATACCCTGCCAACTTTCAACCTTTTCAGAGTTCATTTGAAATGCTTTTCAATTTTAGGGTCTTATAGCTCAAAATAATTACTAAATGCATGATAAATAACAAATGAAGTCAGAAAGGATTGAAAAATGATGATGTGGCTTTGAATGGTGCATTTTGAACACACAAAAAGTCAGGAGTTCAAATAATTTTTAAAAAAATGAAATCCCTTTGTAACAGACGAGTTTCCGTATGAAATATTGATACTTTGAAAGAGATTGTCCGTTTTGTACACGAAGTGCATCCAGTTTTTGCCGGGACCCTCTCAACTTTCTTGCACGTGCTATGTGGATGAAATGATGATACCATGCCAACTTTCAACCTTTTCAGAGTTCATTTGAAATGCTTTTCAATTTTAGGGTCTTATAGCTCAAAATAATTAGTAAATGCATGCAAAATAACAAATGAAGTCAGAAAGGATTGAAAAATGATGATGTGGCTTTTATTGGTGCATTTTGAACACATAAAAAGTCAGGAGTTCAAATAAGTTTAAAAAAATGAAATCCCTTTGTAACACACGTGTTTCCGTATGAAGTCCTGATACTTTGAAAGAGATTGTCCGTTTTGTACACGAAGTGCATCCAGTTTTTGCCGGGACCCTCTCAACTTTCTTGCACATGCGATGTGGATAAAATGATGATACCATGCCAACTTTCAACCTTTTCAGAGTTCATTTGAAATGCTTTTCAATTTTAGGGTCTTATAGCTCGAAATAATTAGTAAATGCATGAAAAATAACAAATGAAGTCAGAAAGGATTGAAAAATGATGATGTGGCTTTGAATGGTGCATTTTGAACACACAAAAAGTCAGGAGTTCAAATAAGTTTGAAAAAATGAAATCCCTTTGTAACAGACGAGTTTCCGTATGAAATCCTGATACTTTGAAAGAGATTGTCCGTTTTGTACACGAAGTGGATCCAGTTTTTGCCAGGACCCTCTCAACTTTCTTGCACATGCTATGTGGATGAAATGATGATACCATGCCAACTTTCAACCTTTTCAGAGTTCATTTGAAATGCTTTTCAATTTTAGGGTCTTATAGCTCAAAATAATTAGTAAATGCATGAAAAATAACAAATAAAGTCAGAAAGGATTGAAAAATGATGATGTGGCTTTAAATGGTGCATTTTGAACACACAAAAATTCAGGAGTTCAAATAAGTTTGAAAAAATGAAATCCCTTTGTAACAGACGAGTTTCCGTATGAAATCCTGATACTTTGAAAGAGATTGTCCGTTTTGTACACGAAGTGCATCCAGTTTTTGTCGGAACCCTCTCAACTTTCTTGCCCATGCTATGTGGATGAAATGATGATGCCATGCCAACTTTCAACCTTTTCAGAGTTCATTTGAAATGCTTTTCAATTTTAGGGTCTTATAGCTCAAAATAATTACTAAATGCATGATAAATAACAAATGAAGTCAGAAAGGATTGAAAAATGATGATGTAGCTTTGAATGGTGCATTTTGAACACACAAAAAGTCAGGAGTTCAAATAATTTTAAAAAAAATGAAATCCCTTTGTAACAGACGAGTTTCCGTATGAAATATTGATACTTTGAAAGAGATTGTCCGTTTTGTACACGAAGTGCATCCAGTTTTTGCCGGGACCCTCTCAACTTTCTTGCACATACTATGTGGATGAAATGATGATACCATGCCAACTTTCAACCTTTTCAGAGTTCATTTGAAATGCTTTTCAATTTTAGGGTCTTATAGCTCAAAATAATTAGTAAATGCATGAAAAATAACAAATGAAGTCAGAAAGGATTGAAAAATGATGATGTGGCTTTTAATGGTGCATTTTGAACACATAAAAAGTCAGGAGTTCAAATAAGTTTTAAAAAATGAAATCCCTTTGTAACAGACGTGTTTCCGTATGAAGTCCTGATACTTTGAAAGAGATTGTCCGTTTTGTACACGAAGTGCATCCAGTTTTTGTCGGGACCCTCTCAACTTTCTTGCACATGCGATGTGGATAAAATGATGATACCATGCCAACTTTCAACCTTTTCAGAGTTCATTTGAAATGCTTTTCAATTTTAGGGTCTTATAGCTCGAAATAATTAGTAAATGCATGAAAAATAACAAATGAAGTCAGAAAGGATTGAAAAATGATGATGTGGCTTTGAATGGTGCATTTTGAACACACAAAAAGTCAGGAGTTCAAATAAGTTTGAAAAAATGAAATCCCTTTGTAACAGACGAGTTTCCGTATGAAATCCTGATACTTTGAAAGAGATTGTCCGTTTTGTACACGAAGTGGATCCAGTTTTTGCCGGGACCCTCTCAACTTTCTTGCACATGCTATGTGGATGAAATGATGATACCATGCCAACTTTCAACCTTTTCAGAGTTCATTTGAAATGCTTTTCAATTTTAGGGTCTTATAGCTCAAAATAATTAGTAAATGCATGAAAAATAACAAATAAAGTCAGAAAGGATTGAAAAATGATGATGTGGCTTTAAATGGTGCATTTTGAACACACAAAAATTCAGGAGTTCAAATAAGTTTGAAAAAATGAAATCCCTTTGTAACAGACGAGTTTCCGTATGAAATCCTGATACTTTGAAAGAGATTGTCCGTTTTGTACACGAAGTGCATCCAGTTTTTGTCGGAACCCTCTCAACTTTCTTGCACATGCTATGTGGATGAAATGATGATGCCATGCCAACTTTCAACCTTTTTAGAGTTCATTTGAAATGCTTTTCAATTTTAGGGTCTTATAGCTCAAAATAATTACTAAATGCATGAAAAATAACAAATAAAATAAATAAGTAATTAGAAACAAAATAAAATAAAATAAATAAGTATTTTGTTGTAAGTAGAAACAAAATAAAATAAATAAAGCAAAAAAAGAAAACAAAAACTAGGAAAAATAAAAAATGCCACCTACTTGGCCACCATAGCCTGAATACGACTAGAAACCCATCCATGGGCCAGGATTCAGGCCCGCAGAAGGCCCAGCAGGCCCACAGGCATAGCAGTGCAAGATTAGGCCCGGAGGCCTGCAGTTCAGAGGAGTTCAATGAAGCTGGCGGAGCAGGGCTTATAAACAGGTCACGTCGCTCCTCGGCTAGCGAGGTGGGACTAAACATCCCACCGCACCGCGGCTTTGGCAGGCGCAGGACATTGGTCCTGGTTGGTGCCACGATCCGGGACCAATGCCCCCCTTTGGTCCCGGTTGGTGGCACCAACCGGAACCAATGCCCAACCTTTAGTCCCGGTTGGTGCCACCAACCGGGGCCAAAGCCCTCTGCTTCCTGCCCTTTGGGCTGCTGAAAAGAGGCCTTTGGTCCCGGTTAGTGGTACCAACCGGGACCAAAGAGGGGCATTTGTCCCGGTCCGTGACAAGAACCGGGACTAAAGCTTCATGTATATAAGGCACACTTGTGAAAATTTTGGTTTGCATCTTGTAGTTCGCCCCCGACGACGCGCGCGGAGAGGACACCGCCAGGCTGCCGGACGCCGTCGCCGTCGCCCCCGCCCCGGAGCCCACGCCGACGCCGTGGCCGTCCGCCGCCCCCGCCGTCGCCGTCTCCCCCGCCCCGGAGCCCACGCCGACGCCGTCCGCCGCCCACGCCGTCGCCGTCCGCCGCCAATGCCGTCGTCGTCGCCCGTGCCCTGCTCCGCGCGCCCGCCCGGATCCTCTGCACGCCGACGCCGTCCGCCGCCCCCACCGTCGCCGCCCCCGCCGTCGCCCTAGCCGTCCGGCCCCGCTGTGAGCCGCCGCCACCCCGATCCTTTTTTTCATTTTTTTTTTGTATATGTACTTTTCCATGTATATATACTAGTAAGCGTTTAATAAAATTAGTTAGATTAGTTGAATTAGATGTTTTCCATGTATTTTAGATTAGTTGAATTAGATGTTTTTTTGTCAATTTATGTATATATATGTGCATATTTAGAAAAAAAATTGTGTTGAACTAGTTAAATAAGTTTATTTTTAGTAAGTGCTTAGTAGTTGAACTAGTTGATTTAATAAAACTACTTTATTTTACTATAGAAGTAGTTTATTTTAGTAAGTACTACTTTATTTTATTTATAGTAAGTGCTTAATTAGTAGTTGAACTAGTTGATTTAATAAAACTACTTTATTTTACTATATATAGAAGTAGTTTATTTTTAGTAAGAACTACTTTATTTTATTTATTTATAGTAAGTGCTTAGTAGTTGAACTAGTTGAACTACTTTATTTTAGCAAGAAAATTAATAGAACTAGTTTATTTTTTTAGTTCAAGCAATTAATCCCGCATCGACGTTGACGATGCCTATCCCGCATCCTCGTCGTCGACTCGGCAGAGGAGGCCGGCTTGATCAGAGGGGCCATGTCCGGGACTGGTGAAAGATCGTGGATGTCGCCTAGAGGGGGGGGTGAATAGGCGCTTTAAAATAATTATGGTTTAGGCTTGAACAAATGCGGAATAAACCTAGCGGTTAATTTGACAAACACAAAACCTACAACAACTAGGCTCACCTATGTGCACCAACAACTTATGCTAAGCAAGATAAACAACTAAGTGATAGCAAGATATATGACAAGAAACAATATGGCTATCACAAAGTAAAGTGCGTAAGTAAAGGGTTCGGGTAAGAGATAACCGAGGCACGCGGAGACGACGATGTATCCCGAAGTTCACACCCTTGCGGATGCTAATCTCCGTTTGGAGCGGTGTGGAGGCACAATGCTCCCCAAGAAGCCACTAGGGCCACCGTAATCTCCTCACGCCCTCGCACAATGCAAGATGCCGTGATTCCACTAAGGGACCCTTGAGGGCGGTCACCGAACCCGTACAAATGGCAACCCTTGGGGGCGGTCACCGAACCCGTACACTTTGGCAACCCTTGGGGGCGGTCACCGGTACCCGTCAAATTGCTCGGGGCGATCTCCACAACCTAATTGGAGACCCCGACGCTTGCCCGGAGCTTTACACCACAATGATTGAGCTCCGAACACCACCAACCGTCTAGGGTGCCCAAGCACCCAAGAGGAACAAGCTCAAGGGCACCAAGCACCCAAGAGTAATAAGCTTCTCAACTTGTAACTTCCACGTATCACCGTGGAGAACTCAAACCGATGCACCAAATGCAATGGCAAGGGCACACGGAGTGCCCAAGTCCTTCTCTCTCAAATCCCACCGAAGCAACTAATGCTAGGGAGGAAAAAGAGAGGAAGAACAAGAAGGAGAACACCAAGAACTCCAAGATCTAGATCCAAGGGGTTCCCCTCACAAAGAGGAGAAAGTGATTGGTGGAAATGTGGATCTAGATCTCCTCTCTCTTTTCCCTCAAAAACTAGCAAGAATCCATGGAGGGATTGAGAGTTAGCAAGCTCGAAGAAGGTCAACAATGGGGGAAGAACACGAGCTCAAAGGATAAGGTTCAATGGGGAAGAAGACCCCCTTTTATAGAAGGGGAAAAATCCAACCGTTATGTGCTCAGCCCGCACACGAGCGGTACTACCGCTCTGGCGGAAGAAGCAGGCAAAAGGAGCAACCAAACATGAACCTTGGGGCGGTAGTACCGCTTATAAGCGGTACTACCGCGCACCCCAGCGGTACTACCGCTGGAGGAGCAGAACACGGGACAAAAATGCAGTAGCGGTACTACCGCCCGACCGGAGCGGTACTACCGCTTATAGGCGGTACTACCGCCCATCAGGGCGGTACTACCGCTTATAGGTGGAACTGCCGCGCCTTACTGCCGTGCAACTACTGCAAAACTCGACACGAAAAATGCAAGACCCAAAATCGAGGCGGTACCAGCGCGGAACCGTAGCCGTACTACCGCTTATGGCCATAGGCGGTACTACCGCTTTGGACAGCGGTACTACCGCTTGGGGCGATAAGCGGTACTGCCGCTCTGGCCGCGGTACTACCGCTAGGAAGCCAAAACTGCCATAACTTCTGCATATGAGCTCCGAATTGAGCAAACTCAAGCTTGTTGGATTGAGAAAGACGAGTAGCATCAAAACAGCAAAACTCCTCTATTTGTTGGCAGGGAAGGTATGCCAACAAATAGAGGAGTGAAACCTCCAACCGAGAAGAACCGGCATAACCTCCAACATCGAAAACATCATAGAAGATGCGATTGAACTCCGTTTTCGATGAACTCGAGCTTGTCATCAAGATGACCATAAGCTCCAAAACTCACAAAGAGAAGAACCAAACAAGAACCAACAAAGATGATGCAAGGATGCAATGGTTTGAGCTCTCTATGAACGATACGATCAAGCTACTCATTGAGAGCCCCCCTTGATAGTACGGCAATCGATCCTATAACCCGGTCTCCCAACTACCATCATGAGACCGGTAAAATAGAAAACCTATCAAGAGCAAACCTTTGCCTTGCACATGGTCCACTTGAGCTAGATGATGACGATCTTGACTCCCTCAAGTTGGACCACCTTTCTTGGTTGTGTTGGCTCGATGAAGACTAGTTGATTGCTCCCCCATACTCCACTATGGGTGAGCCACTCTTCCGCACATCTTCACCAGTCCATTGTCACCACAATGGACGGCAAGCTTCAAGCATTTGATCTCGTCATGATGCTTCACTTGAACTTGCGCACCGCAACCTAACCTCACAAAGAACTCTCACGAAGATCATGGGTTAGTACACAAAGCGTAATCGACAATGCTTACCACACCATGGGATCGCTTGATCCCTCTCGGTACATCTTGTGCGCTTTGTGTGTTGATCAACTTGATTCACTCTTGATTTAGTCTTGATCAACCTTGACTCTTTCCAACTCTCTTCATTTGGATGATGTCTTGAAGGTAAACATGAATGATCACACAATCTTCTTCTTCAAGACATGCTTGCAATAAGCTCTACTCTCACATGACCAATCTTTGGATAATTCCTTAATAACACCTTGGTCACCACATAAACTCCTTGAAACCAACACATGGAATTCAAGAAAAGCCTATGGACAAATCCTTCAAATATAACTCAAGGCAACCATTAGTCCATAGAGATTGTCATCAATTACCAAAACCAAACATGGGGGCACCGCATGTTCTTTCAACTGGGCTCCGCCGGGCTGATTTTGGGAGGTGCTACCTTCCGATGGGCGTAGGTTGGTGAGGAGCCAGCCCGTCGTTGACCCGATCCTTGTTTGGTGGCGGTCGCGTGGGCCACTGACGGTGCCGAGGCTTCCGGACACCGCAGAGATGGTACGTCACCGTGTCAGCGAGGAGGACCAGCACGTCCGTCGCTACATGGTTGCGTTGGAGGGCAGGTTCGACAATACCTGGCAGGTTCTTCAGGGATCTCACTGGAGCTATGATCCTGTGATGGTTCCGTCCCTTTGGGTGTCCACCACCCGCGCCGATACCTGTCGGGCGCTACTGTTCTAGATGTACTAGCGATGCTATATGTATGATAGTATTCGAGGTGTATTAGTGATAATATTCGACAATGTACGGACGCATGAAGATGATGTAGTTTTGCTTATAATTGAATGCATCCTAATTTGAATACTACTTTATTTTGTGATTTGATTTTGCTTATTGAATGCTCAAAGTGGAAAACTACTCCTACTTTGAATGCTAAAATTGGAGAGCACTATGCAAGGCGTATGCATATGATTAGTTGATAGCTTATAGGGTTTTTGTTTTCGCAGAAATCTAGGAGCCCCCGGCCCCTCCATCATCCCCGATGTCGTCCCTGTCACCGCCCCCTCCGATATCGAGGTGAGACTAGCCAAATCCTCTTTTAGAAAGATAATTAAACGATATTTCGGGTTGACTGTAAGTCTATCGAGTCTCCACCATATATGAGAGGACGAAGAATCCCGACTGTTGTCGTGGGGGTAGCTTCTCCTTCGTTCCCGCGTGCTAGACAATTTGGTGTAATGCACTCGAGAACGAAAGGAGGAGCTACCATACCATCACCGACGGTCGCAAATGTTAGAGAGGAATCAGTGAGGGAGAGTTCCACCATATATATATGAGAGGATGAAGAATCCCGACATTTGTCGTGGGGGTCGCTTCTCCTTTGTTCCCGTGTGCTAGACATTTTGGTGTAATGCACTCGGGGACAAATGGAGGAGTGACCATCACCAACGGTCGAATGTATACACCACGTGAGCTGAGAGTTTTCAAGAAAAGACTCGACAAACCGATAGTCAACCCGTGATGAATAATAATGATCTAACTTAGGTTTTTAGTACATATATTTAATTGTAGACGTTTAATATTTGAATTATGAACATAGGAAATGTCGTACTCGGACGACGAAAGTTTCCCGGAGTGCGACTGGTGCCACGACGACCGAGGTCAGTGCGACAGGCCTCACCTGGACGAAGATCGGCGCTTCAGTGTTAAGCTGGAGGAGACCTTCGATGTTGAAACGGTACGCAACGATGACAAGTGTTATTTTTTCATAATTAAGCATGACTTCAACTATTTCAACGTGTACTTTTCATCAATTCGGCTAGCTTATCACATGCCAGGCAAGACGCTACGTCTTGGAGAGGATGGGTTTTGAAGACCATGAAAGTATGGAAACAAAGAAAATTCACCTAAGGACCCATCATGATATAGGTTTTGAAGTAAATCTGTATAATTCTGAGAGCGTAACCCATTTTGGTTGCAAAAATTGGGAAGCATTTTGCAAGATGTATGGTTTTGATGAGGGTATGCTTGTCACCATGGATCTTGATGATCCTGACATCGAGCAAGACAATATGGACATTTGGGTCCTTGTTGATACGCCTCCAATTCTATCGCTATGTGAGTTTCTCAAACATAGTTATTAGCTAATTTATATTGTTCATTTCAAAATAGTTGACAGCTTATTTTCATTGACAGTTTATTTTGATTGTTCAAACAATGTGCGGAACATGGTAGACAGAACCTACTACACCGATGGCTCTGAGTTAACTTATAAGGAGAAAACTCATCTGGTCGGATTTTGTACTGATCTTGAGAATTACAATATCTATTGTAAAACTCCTCCACATTATGGTCAATACGTGCCACTAGTGCACGTGTTGAACTACGGTAACTACTATGAAGATACCCTGGTAAGATTTCTTACTATTACGACATCCGTGCATCTTTTGCATACTTCTAAAACTAGTACATCATTGCTAACTATGAAGTTATTACTATGTTTTCCAACAGATAATCCCAGAGGATTGTGTGCCTCATTTGATGTATCAAAATGGTAGGCTTGATGTTTTGAACATACAACCAGGTCATCCTACGAATCTCAACTGTCCATACCGGATTTCTAAAAGAAGTGAAGACATGCAAATCAAAGAATGGAAAAAATGTATGGACAGTCGCAAGGAGGTTCTTGGAAGCAAAAGGAAGCGAAGCGCAAGAATTGGAGACAGGATGATCTCCATTCTCCATAATGGAGAGTCAGGGTCTATATTGTTTTATGTTATTTACCTTAAAGAGGGTATTTCGGTCCTACCTAATACCGATGATCATGTGCTAAGAACAATTAAGTAGGGTTGGTTCGATGACTATGAGGATGATGATCGTATGACTGGTTATTAATAACGGGTAGAAGTTGTATGATGATGATTAGTAGGACTTGTTATTATATATGATGATGCATGATGCGCGCATGAAGAGTTATTATATATCAGCGGGTGAAATGAACATGGATTGGATTGAAGTGAAGGCAACATGCATGTGGTGCATGTCGAAAGTAGTACAATCCAAACTTGATCAAGTTAGGATTAGTATTACTTTCGACATGCACCACATGTTGCCTTCACTTCAATCTAAGCCATGTTTAGGCATAGCAGTACGTAGCGTTGGTAAACCAAGCACGGAGATATAAGAGAGGACACTTCTCTCTAATAGCTACCTAATAACAACCTAAATTAACCCCCAAAACCCCTAAATCAGCCCCTTTCAAAAAAAACCTCAGCTCCAGCCAGATGCTGACGCGTGGATGCCTATTAGTCCCGGTTGGTGTCACCAACCGGGACCAAAGGCCCCCCGGCCTGGGCTGGCCGCAGCGGCCACGTGGAGGCCCATCTGTCCCGGTGTGTAAGAACCGGGACTAAAGGGTTAGGGCATTAGTAACGATCCTTTAGTCCCGGTTCAAAAACCGGGACAAAAGGCTCTTACCAACCGGCACAATAGGCCTTTTTTCTACTAGTGGAGCCGAACCGGTACTAAAGGAGTCGACTTTTAGTCCCCACTCTTTAGTGCCGGTTGCGGAACCGGCACTAAAGGCCCTTACGAACAGGTGATAAATTCCGGTTTTGCACTAGTGCCCGGGAAAGGGATTCGAGACCCACTGATTAAGATGGGTTTAAAGCCCACTGGTATAAATACCAGAGTATTTTTTTAGCAATGTATAAATACCGGAGTAGGGAGTGGACCCATCAAACTAATTTGGTGGTCACGTACGCGCATCGGTTGCAGGCCCCAAGTAACTGGGTGTTTGCTAGAGTAGCATTAGATTTCACTTAGACGCTGACTGCGCGTCCATAGGATGAGGCCACTCGATGGCGCCGTCGCGCTCTCACTTCATCAGCGGGTCGGTGTTTATTATGCCACCCCACACATGAGTGGTATCCGCGTCCAACCACTGCAACAAGCAGCAGCTAACCACAGAAAGCTCATCTACCAGAGAAAGTTCCAGCTGTTCCGAAACTATACGTGGACAAGTCGCCTGAAGAGTACGTATAAACTGCAGGTTTCAGCAAGCTCCAGCAGGTAGTCAGTCTGCATGCCATAATGGTGCCATGCAACCGCGGGAGATGACGCCGCGCCAACCTTGCCGGCTTCCCTAGCTAGTAGCTAGGCATATATATACAGTTAATCACAAGGCACTGTGTTGTGTGTTCTCATTTCTGCCACCGACGCCTCCCGTGATCGGCTAATGGCTCGCTCGGTCCCTGGCCGGCTAGCTCTCTTCTGCGTCTTGGCCTCCTGCATTGCGCTCGCGGCCGGCACCACCGTCGCCACCCGTCCGAGCCGGCGGGGCCTCGGCGTAAGCGACAGCCACGACGGAGCGGTCGCAGTCGGGGTTGGCGGTGGCGGCGGATACGATGACAGCTTGATGCCCCGGCCGGCGCCGTCGTCCGAGCCGAGGGCGTGCCAGTTCGAGAACGAGCGGCTCTACAGGGCGTACCTGGTGATCCAGAAGTTCAGGAAGACGGTGATCTGCGACCCCAAGGGCGTCACCGCCACCTGGGCCGGCACCGACCTCTGCGGCTCCTACAAGGGCTTCTTCTGCGGGCGGCCCATCAACGTCAGCGACCGGACCGTCGCGTCCGTCGACCTCAACGGCTTCAACCTGCGGTCCGACTCGCTGCAGGGCTTCGTGGACGGCCTGCCGGACCTGGCGCTGTTCCACGCCAACTCCAACAACTTCGGCGGCGCCGTGCCCAACCTCCGGGGGCTGCAGTACTTCTACGAGCTGGACCTGAGCAACAACAAGCTGGCGCCGGCCCCGTTCCCGACGGACGTGCTGGGGCTCACCAACTGCACCTTCATCGACATCCGGTTCAACAGCTTCTTCGGCGAGCTGCCGGCGGGGCTCTTCAGCTCCTTCCCGGAGGTGGAGGCCATCTTCGTCAACAACAACCACTTCTCCGGCCAGCTCCCGGACAACCTCGGGGACTCGCCCGTCAACTATCTCTCCCTCGCCAACAACGACTTCACGGGGCCCATCCCCTCCTCCATCGGCCGCGCCGCTGACACGCTCCTGGAGGTGCTCTTCCTCAACAACAGCCTCAGCGGCTGCCTCCCCTACGAGATCGGCCTGCTCGCCAGGGCCACGGTCATCGACGCCGGCACCAACCACCTCACCGGCACCATCCCGCTGTCGTACGCGTGCCTGCGGAGCGTGGAGCAGCTCAACCTGGCGGACAACCTGCTGTACGGCGTGGTGCACGACTCGCTCTGCCGGCTCGCCTACGACGGCCGCCTCGCCAACCTCACGCTCTCCGGCAACTACTTCACGTGGCTGGGGCCCTGCTGCTGGGACCTGATCAGGGAGGGGAAGCTCAACGTCGACCGCAACTGCATCCTGTGGGCGCCCAACCAGCGGTCCTTCCAGGAGTGCGCCGAGTTCTTCCACGACAACTGGGCCAGGATGACGTGCCCCGTCAGCAAGTACGTGCCGTGCCACCCCAAGTGGTACGGCGTGGACGCGGCCAGGGAGGAGGCCGCGGCGGCGGAGGAGTACAAGTACCGGACCTACTCGGCGTTGCACCCGTAAGGGCCAGCCCTGCCGGCGAGGGCAGCCCCACGTACGCGGCCGGTACACTTGTTAAAGAGGGCGAAAGCACTGCGCGTCTCGTGAGCTTACCCGCACGACGCAGCTACTTGGTCGTTGCGACTGCTGGTCTCTGTCCCACATTGTTGTTGTTTGTACTTTCTAGTGTTCCCTTTCTCATCGACTATTACGGTCCGCTTAATTCAGGTGCTTGCATGCCCGGCATGTCTGGCTAGGTACGTACGTGGTCACAAGTGACTGTTTTTTTCCTCCTCTCAACGAATCATAATGATGTAATAATTCAGATCATTTTGTAGCAAGATAAAAGATTTTGTCATTTTCACTGATTAAGAAAGTAGTTCAAGACAAAGGCCGCTTTGAGGCGGTAAATTATTAGTAGTGCTCATACGGCATTAAATTGCGCAAATGCTTAGCACCCGCGCGCCCGTAAGGAAACTTCCGCTTTGATCTTGTCACGATGACGATCGTTGGGGCGAAGGCATTGCAGAAAACCTTCGTGTTGCGTTCCTTCCAAATTTCCCAAGAGATTAGTGCCTCTTTGATTCGTAGGATTCTAATCTTTTGGGATTGGCATGACATGTCCATCTCAATCCTACAGGATTTTGGTTTGTTTGATTGCATCATAGGAGAAACAAAGGATTCTCATAAAGAGGTTTGAATGGATGCTAGAAATCCTATGGGAAGTAGTATAATGAAATCCTTAGAAAATATTCCTACAGGATTCAATTGAAGGAAATATGCCCTAGAGGCAATAATAAAGTATTATTTATTTCCTTGTATCATGATAAATGTTTATTATTCATGCTAGAATTGTATTAACCGGAAACATAATACATGTGTGAATATATAGACAAACAGAGTGTCACTAGTATGCCTCTACTTGACTAGCTCGTTAATCAAAGATGGTTATGTTTCGTAGCCATAGACATAAGTTGTCATTTGATTAACGAGATCACCTCATTAGGAGAATGACGTGATTGACTTGACCCATTCCGTTAGCTTAGCACTCGATCGTTTAGTATGTTGCTATTGCTTTCTTCATGACTTATACATGTTCCTATGACTATGAGATTATGCAACTCCCGTTTACCGGAGGAACACTTTGTGTGCTACCAAACGTCACAACGTAAATGGGTGATTATAAAGGTGCTCTACAGGTGTCTCCAAAGGTACTTGTTGGGTTGGCGTATTTCGAGATTAGGATTTGTCACTCCAATTGTCGGAGAGGTATCTCTGGGCCCACTCGGTAATGCACATCACTATAAGCCTTGCAAGCATTGTGACTAATGAGTTAGTTGCGGGATGATGTGTTACGGAACGAGTAAAGAGATTTGCCGGTAACGATATTGAACTAGGTATCAAGATACCGACGATCAAATCTCGGGCAAGTAACATACCGGTGACAAAGGGAACAACGTATGTTGTTATGCGGTATGACCGATAAAGATCTTCGTAGAATATGTGGGAGCCAATATGGGCATCCAGGTCCCGCTATTGGTTATTGACCGGAGACGTGTCTCGGTCATGTCTACATAGTTCTCGAACCCATAGGGTCCGCACGCTTAACGTTACGATGACAGTTTTATTGAGTTTTGATGTACCGAAGGAGTTCGGAGTCCCGGATGAGATCGGGGATATGACGGGGAGTCTCGAAATGGTCGAGACGTAAAGATCGATATATTGGACGACTATATTCGGACTTCGGAAAGGTTCCGAGTGATTCGGGTATTTTTCGGAGTACCAGAGAGTTTCGGGAATTCGTATTGGGCCTTAATGGGCCATACGGGAAAGGAGAGAAAGGCCTCAAAAGGTGGCCGCACCCCTCCCCATGGTCTGGTCCGAATTGGACTAGGGAAGGGGGGCGCACCCTTCCTTCTTTCTCCTTCCCCCTTCCCTTCTCCTACTCCCACAAGGAAAGGAGGAGTCCTACTCCCGGTGGGAGTAGGACTCCCCCCTATGGCGCGCCTCTCCCCTTGGCCGGCTGCCTCCCCCTTGCTCCTTTATATACGGGGGCAGGGGGGCACCCCAGAGACACAACAATTGATCCTTGAGATCTCTTAGCCGTGTGAGGTGCCCCCCTCCACCGTATTACACCTCGATAATACCGTTGCGGAGCTTAGGCGAAGCCCTGCGTCGGTGGAACATCATCATCGTCACCACGCCGTCGTGCTGACGAAACTCTCCCTCAACACTCGGCTGGATCGGAGTTCGAGGGACGTCATCGAGCTGAACGTGTGTAGAACTCAGAGGTGCCGTGCGTTCGGTACTTGATCGGTCGGATCGTGAAGACGTACGACTACATCAACCGCGTTGTGATAACGCTTCCGCTGTCGGTTTACGAGGGTACGTGGACAACACTCTCCCCTCTCGTTGCTATGCATCACCATGATCTTGCGTGTGCGTAGGAAATTTTTGAAATTACTACGTTCCCCAACAGTGGCATCCGAGCCTGGTTTTATGCGTTGATGTTATGCACGAGTAGAACACAAGTGAGTTGTGGGCGATATAAGTCATACTGCTTACCAGCATGTCATACTTTGGTTCAGCGGCATTGTGAGATGAATCGGCCCGGACCGACATTACGCGTACGCTTACGCGAGACTGGTTTCACCGTTGCGAGCACTCGTTGCTTAAAGGTGACCGGCGGGTGTCTGTCTCTCTCACTTTAGTTGAACCGAGTGTGGCTACGCCCGGTCCTTGCGAAGGTTAAAACAGCACCAACTTGACAAACTATCGTTGTGGTTTTGATGCGTAGGTAAGAACGGTTCTTGCTAAGCCCGTAGCAGCCACGTAAAATATGCAACAACAAAGTAGAGGACGTCTAACTTGTTTTTGCAGGGCATGTTGTGATGTGATATGGTCAAGACATGATGTGATATAATGTGTTGTATGAGATGATCATGTTTTGTAACCGAGTTATCGGCAACTGGCAGGAGCCATATGGTTGTCGCTTTATTGTATGAGATGCAATCGCCATGTAATAGTTTTACTTTATCACTAAGCGGTAGCGATAGTCGTAAAAGCAATAAGTTGGCGAGACGACAACGATGCTACGATGGAGATCAAGGTGTCGCGCCGGTGACGATGGTGATCATGACGGTGCTTCGGAGATGGAGATCACAAGCACGGTGCTTCGGAGATGGAGATCACAAGCACAAGATGATGATGGCCATATCATATCACTTATATTGATTGCATGTGATGTTAATCCTTTATGAATCTTATCTTGCTTTGTTTGACGGTAGCATTATAAGATGATCCTTCACTAAATTATCAAAGTATAAGTGTTCTCCCTGAGTATGCACCGTTGCGAAAGTTCTTCGTGCTGAGACACCACGTGATGATCGGGTGTGATAGGCTCTACGTTCAAATACAACGGGTGCAAAACAGTTGCACACGCGGAATACTCAGGTTAAACTTGACGAGCCTAGCATATAACAGATATGGCCTCGGAACACGGAGACCGAAAGGTCGAGCGTGAATCATATAGTAGATATGATCAACATAGTGATGTTCACCATTGAAACTACTCCATCTCACGTGATGATCGGACATGGTTTAGTTGATATGGATCACGTGATCACTTAGAGGATTAGAGGGATGTCTATCTAAGTGGGAGTTCTTAAGTAATATGATTAATTGAACTTGAATTTATCATGAACTTAGTACCTGATAGTATTTTGCTTGTCTATGTTAATTGTAGATAGATGGCCCGTGCTGTTGTTCCGTTGAATTTTAATGCGTTTCTTGAGAAAGCAAAGTTGAAAGATGATGGTAGCAATTACACGGACTGGGTCCGTAACTTGAGGATTATCCTCATTGCTGCACAGAAGAATTACGTCCTGGAAGCACCACTGGGTGCCAGGCCTGCTGCAGGAGCAACACCAGATGTTATGAACGTCTGGCAAAGAAAAGCTGATGACTACTCGATAGTTCAGTGTGCGATGCTTTACGGCTTAGAACCGGGTCTTCAACGACGTTTTGAACGTCATGGAGCATATGAGATGTTCCAGGAGTTGAAGTTAATATTTCAAGCAAATGCCCGAATTGAGAGATATGAAGTCTCCAATAAGTTCTTCAGCTGCAAGATGGAAGAGAATAGTTCTGTCAGTGAGCATATACTCAAAATGTCTGGGTATAACAATCACTTAATTCAACTGGGAGTTAATCTTCCGAATGATAGCGTATTGACAGAATTCTTCAATCACTGCCACCAAGCTACAAGAGCTTCGTGATGAACTATAATATGCAAGGGATGAGTAAGACAATTCCCGAGCTCTTCGCAATGCTAAAGGCTGCGGAGGTAGAAATCAAAAAGGAGCATCAAGTGTTGATGGTCAATAAGACCACCAGTTTCAAGAAAAAGGGTAAAGGGAAGAAGAAAGGGAACTTCAAGAAGAACAGCAAACAAGTTGCTGCTCAGGAGAAGAAACCCAAGTCTGGACCTAAGCCTGAAACTGAGTGCTTCTACTGCAAGCAAACTGGTCACTGGAAGCGGAACTGCCCAAAGTATTTGGCGGATAAGAAGGATGGCAAGGTGAACAAAGGTATATGTGATATACATGTTATTGATGTGTACCTTACTAATGCTCGCAGTAGCACCTGGGTATTTGATACCGGTTCTGTTGCTAATATTTGCAACTCGAAACAGGGGCTACGGATTAAGTGAAGATTGGCTAAGGACGAGGTGACGATGCGCGTGGGAAATGGTTCCAAAGTCGATGTGATCGCGGTCGGCACGCTACCTCTACATCTACCTTCGGGATTAGTTTTAGACCTAAATAATTGTTATTTGGTGCCAGCGTTGAGCATGAACATTATATCTGGATCTTGTTTGATGCGAGACGGTTATTCATTTAAATCAGAGAATAATGGTTGTTCTATTTATATGAGTAATGATAGTGCAACTTATTTGTGGCACTGCCGTTTAGGTCATATCGGTGTAAAGCGCATGAAGAAACTCCATACTGATGGACTTTTGGAACCACTTGATTATGAATCACTTGGTACTTGCGAACCGTGCCTCATGGGCAAGATGACTAAAACACCGTTCTCCGGAACTATGGAGAGAGCAACAGATTTTTTGGAAATCATACATACAGATGTATGTGGTCCGATGAATGTTGAGGCTCGTGGCGGATATCGTTATTTTCTCACCTTCACAGATGATTTAAGCAGATATGGGTATATCTACTTAATGAAACATAAGTCTGAAACATTTGAAAAGTTCAAAGAATTTCAGAGTGAAGTTGAAAATTATCGTAACAAGAAAATAAAGTTTCTACGATCAGATCGTGGAGGAGAATATTTGAGTTACGAGTTTGGTCTACATTTGAAACAATGCGGAATAGTTTCGCAACTCACGCCACCCGGAACACCACAGCGTAATGGTGTGTCCGAACGTCGTAATCGCACTTTACTAGATATGGTGCGATCTATGATGTCTCTTACTGATTTACCGCTATCGTTTTGGGGTTATGCTTTAGAGACGGCTGCATTCACGTTAAATAGGGCACCATCAAAATCCGTTGAGACGACGCCTTATGAACTGTGGTTTGGCAAGAAACCAAAGTTGTCGTTTCTTAAAGTTTGGGGCTGCGATGCTTATGTGAAGAAACTTCAACCTGATAAGCTCGAACCCAAATCGGAGAAATGTGTCTTCATAGGATACCCAAAGGAGACTGTTGGGTATACCTTCTATCACAGATCCGAAGGCAAAACTTTTGTTGCTAAATTCGGAAATTTTCTAGAGAAGGAGTTTCTCTCGAAAGAAGTGAGTGGGAGGAAAGTAGAACTTGATGAGGTAACTATACCTGCTCCCTTATTGGAAAGTAGTTCATCACAGAAACCAGTTTCTGAGACACCTACACCAATTAGTGAGGAAGTTAATGATGATGATCATGAAACTTCAGATCAAGTTATTACTGAACCTCGTAGATCAACCAGAGTAAGATCCGCACCAGAGTGGTACGGTAATCCTGTTCTGGAAGTTATGTTACTAGACCATGACGAACCTACGAACTATGAAGAAGCGATGGTGAGCCCAGATTCCGCAAAATGGCTTGAGGCCATGAAATCTGAGATGGGATCCATGTATGAGAACAAAGTATGGACTTTGGTTGACTTGCCCAATGATCGGCAAGCCATTGAAAATAAATGGATCTTCAAGAAGAAGACTGACGCTGATGGTAATGTTACTGTCTATAAAGCTCGACTTGTTGCGAAAGGTTTTCGACAAGTTCAAGGGATTGACTACGATGAGACCTTCTCACCCGTAGCGATGCTTAAGTCTGTCCGAATCATGTTAGCAATTGCCGCATTTTATGATTATGAAATTTGGCAAATGGATGTCAAAACTGCATTCCTGAATGGATTTCTGGAAGAAGAGTTGTATATGATGCAACCAGAAGGTTTTGTCGATCCAAAGGGAGCTAACAAAGTGTGCAAGCTCCAGCGATCCATTTATGGACTGGTGCAAGCCTCTCGGAGTTGGAATAAACGCTTTGATAGTGTGATCAAAGCATTTGGTTTTATACAGACTTTTGGAGAAGCCTGTATTTACAAGAAAGTGAGTGGGAGCTCTGTAGCATTTCTGATATTATATGTGGATGACATATTACTGATTGGAAATGATATAGAATTTCTGGATAGCATAAAGGGATACTTGAATAAGAGTTTTTCAATGAAAGACCTCGGTGAAGCTGCGTATATATTGGGCATCAAGATCTATAGAGATAGATCAAGACGCTTAATTGGACTTTCACAAAGCACATACCTTGACAAAGTTTTGAAGAAGTTCAAAATGGATCAAGCAAAGAAAGGATTCTTGCCTGTGTTGCAAGGTGTGAAGTTGAGTAAGACTCAATGCCCGACCACTGCAGAAGATAGAGAGAAGATGAAAGATGTCCCCTATGCTTCAGCCATAGGCTCTATCATGTATGCAATGCTGTGTACCAGACCTGATGTATGCCTTGCTATAAGTCTAGCAGGAAGGTACCAAAGTAATCCAGGAGTGGATCACTGGACAGCGGTCAAGAACATCCTGAAATACCTGAAAAGGACTAAGGATATGTTTCTCGTATATGGAGGTGACAAAGAGCTCATCGTAAATGGTTACGTTGATGCAAGCTTTGACACTGATCCGGACGATTCTAAATCGCAAACCGGATACGTATTTACATTGAACGGTGGAGCTGTCAGTTGGTGCAGTTCTAAACAAAGCGTCGTGGCGGGATCTACATGTGAAGCGGAGTACATAGCTGCTTCGGAAGCAGCAAATGAAGGAGTCTGGATGAAGGAGTTCATATCCGATCTAGGTGTCATACCTAGTGCATCGGGTCCTATGAAAATCTTTTGTGACAATACTGGTGCAATTGCCTTGGCAAAGGAATCCAGATTTCACAAGAGAACCAAGCACATCAAAAGACGCTTCAATTCCATCCGGGATTTAGTCCAGGTGGGAGACATAGAAATTTGCAAGATACATACGGATCTGAATGTTGCAGACCCGTTGACTAAGCCTCTTCCACGAGCAAAACATGATCAGCACCAAGGCTCCATGGGTGTAAGAATCATTACTGTGTAATCTAGATTATTGACTCTAGTGCAAGTGGGAGACTGAAGGAAATATGCCCTAGAGGCAATAATAAAGTATTATTTATTTCCTTGTATCATGATAAATGTTTATTATTCATGCTAGAATTGTATTAACCGGAAACATAATACATGTGTGAATATATAGACAAACAGAGTGTCACTAGTATGCCTCTACTTGACTAGCTCGTTAATCAAAGATGGTTATGTTTCCTAGCCATAGACATAAGTTGTCATTTGATTAACGAGATCACCTCATTAGGAGAATGACGTGATTGACTTGACCCATTCCGTTAGCTTAGCACTCGATCGTTTAGTATGTTGCTATTGCTTTCTTCATGACTTATACATGTTCCTATGACTATGAGATTATGCAACTCCCGTTTACCGGAGGAACACTTTGTGTGCTACCAAACGTCACAACGTAAATGGGTGATTATAAAGGTGCTCTACAGGTGTCTCCAAAGGTACTTGTTGGGTTGGCGTATTTCGAGATTAGGATTTGTCACTCCAATTGTCGGAGAGGTATCTCTGGGCCCACTCGGTAATGCACATCACTATAAGCCTTGCAAGCATTGTGACTAATGAGTTAGTTGCGGGATGATGTGTTACGGAACGAGTAAAGAGACTTGCCGGTAACGAGATTGAACTAGGTATCGAGATACCGACGATCAAATCTCGGGCAAGTAACATACCGGTGACAAAGGGAACAACGTATGTTGTTATGCGGTCTGACCGATAAAGATCTTCGTAGAATATGTGGGAGCCAATATGGGCATCCAGGTCCCGCTATTGGTTATTGACCGGAGACGTGTCTCGGTCATGTCTACATAGTTCTCGAACCCGTAGGGTCCGCACGCTTAACGTTACGATGACAGTTTTATTGAGTTTTGATGTACCGAAGGAGTTCGGAGTCCCGGATGAGATCGGGGATATGACGAGGAGTCTCGAAATGGTCGAGACGTAAAGATCGATATATTGGACGACTATATTCGGACTTCGAAAAGGTTCCGAGTGATTCGGGTATTTTTCGGAGTACCAGAGAGTTACGGGAATTCGTATTGGGCCTTAATGGGCCATACGGGAAAGGAGAGAAAGGCCTCAAAAGGTGGCCGCACCCCTCCCCATGGTCTGGTCCGAATTGGACTAGGGAAGGGGGGCGCACCCTTCCTTCTTTCTCCTTCCCCTTCCCTTCTCCTACTCCCACAAGGAAAGGAGGAGTCCTACTCCCGGTGGGAGTAGGACTCCCCCCTATGGCGCGCCTCTCTCCTTGGCCGGCTGCCTCCCCCTTGCTCCTTTATATACGGGGGCAGGGGGGCACCCCAGAGACACAACAATTGATCCTTGAGATCTCTTAGCCGTGTGCGGTGCCCCCCTCCACCATATTACACCTCGATAATACCGTTGCGGAGCTTAGGCGAAGCCCTGCGTCGGTGGAACATCATCATCGTCACCACGCCGTCGTGCTGACGAAACTCCCCCTCAACACTCGGCTGGATCGGAGTTCGAGGGACGTCATCGAGCTGAACGTGTGTAGAACTCGGAGGTGCCGTGCGTTCGGTACTTGATCGGTCGGATCGTGAAGACGTACGACTACATCAACCGCGTTGTGATAACGCTTCCGCTGCCGGTCTACGAGGGTACGTGGACAACACTCTCCTCTCTCGTTGCTATGCATCACCATGATCTTGCGTGTGCGTAGAATTTTTTTGAAATTACTACGTTCCCCAACATCAATCATGTGAATCAAACAACCAACATAGAAAAAATACCTAGGGGTTTTAATCCTCCAAAGTTCCTACGAAAATCCTTTGAATCATTAACAAAAGGGAGCACCTTACCATGTTAAGATCTTCTGAGAACGGTACTGGTCCACCACTCCCTAACCGAGCCTAGCCGATGGGGTCCTGGACTACGGGGTACCACAATGTCGTCTCCTATCCAGGAGTGCTGGGCTAAGGACCCCCCGCGGCGGTTAATTACTGGGCCTCTTCGGGCAGCCCATGACGTATACAAGGAAGATTCCACAAGACTTGTCACACAAGATGAGGACTATTCTAAATCATAGGCCTCTGGTACACTATATAAACCGAGGTGAGGCTAGTCAATAGAACATAATTTTTAGATAAGAGACATTCACGTACAATCGAATAAATCATCATGTACATTGTACCCCATCCAGAATCAATACAACAGAAGCAGGACGTTAGGATTTACCTCTTCGAGCGGGCCCGAACATGGGAAAAAATCGTTTCCCTCTTTGTCCTTTTATCATCTAGCCAAGATCACCAGCTTGGGACCCCTTACCCGAGATCCCCCGGATTCAACCCCGACATTGGTGGCCCATACAGGTCCCTCTAGTACTCATCGTGGCCCATACAGCTCCGGTACGATCTACGCCCTGGAACGGATCTTCGTCACCAACTCGGCTGGCCACCTCGGCCAGGCTGAGGACTATGCTCAGGTCGTATTTGTAAGAGATCGGTGGGCATCTCCATCAACATAAACTTCAATATCAACCGAGATCATGGAAAAAATGCATCCATGGAGCCCCGGGGCTCAACGTCAACATTGCCCTCACGCAGTTTCTTGACAGCAGATTCGTTTCGGCTCTCCCCGCCTTCTCGAGTATCGCTTTGACGATTGCTTTGGTGTAATTGTGTGGAACTGAGCCTACAACGACCCTATAAAATTTCATCGCGTTTTGATGGAGGAATCTCCGACAATCGCTGATATACCGAAGCCCTGTCGGATCTGGACAGGAATTTGCACGAGTTTGGGGCGAAGAGTCCAGCACTCAACTCAGATATCTTTTGGAAGATCCAACCGTTCTGCGGAATTCCTATGTCGACAACCCTTCAAAATTTCAGCTCGATCGGACGGTTCAAACTCCACCGACCATCCGAGGAGTGCATCAATTCTATAATAGGTTTCTACGCGAAAACGAATCCGGCCAGTGTTTATCCTTTTTTATGAACGTTTACCGGACATCCTTTTTTGAGGATTTTTTTATAAGGTATTGTGCTTTGTTCTCAAACACGTGCTTTCAAATTTGAAGACTTTCCCGAGGTGATCTTCATCGCCGCACCGATGTCAAACGGTCCGACCTTGTTGCTCCACGGATGCTGGCCTACGCCAACATCTACTGTGTCGTCGCTCCATCGAGCCGACATCAACCACATCGCATCTCCACCTCGGATTGCTGACTAGGAGTTCAACATCGCCAAGACCACATCGGCGCCCCATCGATTGAGCAGGCAGGGAGCGCCGGCATCTCCGCACCACCAAGCCGGCATCGACCGCGTCACAAATTCTAACCTGCGTCGGCATCGCCTCGCCGTCGCCTCATCGAGCCGCGTCCACCTCGCTGACCTATTTCAACATGTCAGATGACGTGGGGGCTCCGATGTCACCTCACAGACCTGCTCCGTCACCTCGTCGGACCGGTGGCTTCACCATCGCTTCATCAACCTACTCCGGGGACTTCGGCATCGCCCTGCCGACCTACTGCATCACCTCGAATGGGCTGAAGGCTTTGCTTCACCTCATCGACAGTGCTATGAAGCCACTGTGTCAAGCCGAGCTCTTCACCCGGCCACCTCGGGACCAACTTGGGGGCTGGGACCTTGTCCCGCCGCAAGCTCGGACTGCGTGATCGACGCCTAGAACATAAACCAGCTAAGTCACTTTCATGCTTAAAGTTTTTCAAAAAAATATTTTTTCGGTTCGTCCAAGCATTATATGTGTTAAACAAAAGCGTTGTTTGTTAAAAACAACTTTCTTTACCCAAGTTAGCTGGGGCGCTTAAATTAGTATGTGTTGTTTTTTAAGTGTTTTCTTCTTAGTCATTGCAAAGTCTTTTTTTAGTACTCCTTTTTTCAGCTCGAAGAATGATCAACTAACTGGGATGCCTTGCTTCTCTATGTGACACTCGAGTTTAGTTTGCTAAATTGGCCTAAGAACCACTCTTTATGCGCCTTCGGGGCAAGGAGATTGAAGCCGAAGGCTGGCCCACTCGAAGCCTAGACATCGTGTTGGGGAACGTAGCAGAAATTCAAAATTTTCTACGCATCACCAAGATCAATCTATGGAGTAATCTAGCAACGAGGGGAAGGGGAGTGCATCTACATACCCTTGTAGATCGTGATGCGGAAGCGTTGCAAGAACGCGGATGAAGGAGTCGTACTCATAGCGATTCAGATCGCGGTTGATTCCGATCTAAGCGCCGAACCACGGCGCCTCCGCGTTCAACACACGTGCAGCCCGGTGACGTCTCCCATGCCTTGATCCAGCAAGGAGAGAGGGAGAGGTTGGGGAAGACTCCGTCCAGCAGCAGCACGACGGCGTGGTGGTGATGGAGGAGCGTGGCAATCCTGCAGGGCTTCGCCAAGCACCGCGGGAGAGGAGGAGGACATGGAAGAGGGGGGAGGGCTGCGCCAGAACTTGGGTGCGGCTGCCCTCCCACCCCCCACATATATATAGGGGCAAGGGAGAGGGGGGGCGGCCCCCTCAGATCCAATCTGAGGAGGGGGCGGCGGCCAGGGGGGTTGCCTTGCCCCCCAAGGTAAGGGGGGCGCCTCCCCTTAGGGTTCCCCCAAACCCCCAGGCGCATGGGCCCTGGGAGGGAAGGCGCCCAGCCCACTAAGGGGCTGGTCCCTATCCACATACAGCCCATAGGGCCCTTCGGTGCTGGTGGCCCCTCCCGGTGGACCCCCGGAACCCTCCGGTGGTCCCGGTACATTACCGGTGACGCCCGAAACTCTTCCGGTGGCCAAAACGGGACTTCCCATATATAAATCTTTACCTCCGGACCATTCCGGAACTCCTCGTGACGTCCGGGATCTCATCCGGGACTCCGAACAACATTCGGTAACCACGTATATCTATTCCCTATAACCCTAGCGTCATCGAACCTTAAGTGTGTAGACCCTACGGGTTCGGGAACCATGCAGACATGACCGAGACGTTCTCCGGCCAATAACCAACAGCGGGATCTGGATACCCATGTTGGTTCCCACATGTTCCACGATGATCTCATCGGATGAACCACGATGTCGGGGATTCAATCAATCCCGTATACAATTCCCTTTGTCTACCGGTATGGTACTTGCCCGAGATTCGATCGTCGGTATCCTGATACCTTGTTCAATCTTGTTACCGGCAAGTCTCTTTACTCGTTCTGTAACACATCATCCAGTGATCAACTCCTTGGTCACTTTGTGCACATAATGATGATGTCCTACCGAGTGGGCCCAGAGATACCTCTCCGTTTACACGGAGTGACAAATCCCAGTCTCGATTCGTGCCAACCCAACAGACACTTTCGGAGATACCTGTAGTGCACCTTTATAGCCACCCAGTTACGTTGTGACGTTTGGTACACCCAAAGCATTCCTACGGTATCCGGGAGTTGCACAATCTTATGGTCTAAGGAAATGATACTTGACATTAGAAAAGCTCTTAGCAAACGAACTACACGATCTTGTGCTAGGCTTAGGATTGGGTCTTGTCCATCACATCATTCTCCTAATGATGTGATCCCGTTATCAACGACATCCAATGTCCATGGCCAGGAAACCATAACCATCTATTGATCAACGAGCTAGTCAACTAGAGGCTTACTAGGGACATGGTGTTGTCTATGTATCCACACATGTATCTAAGTTTTCTATCAATACAATTTTAGCATGGATAATAAACGATTATCATGAACAAGGAAATATAATAATAACCAATTTATTATTGCCTCTAGGGCATATTTCCAACACATCGGATGTATCATGTTAAAGCACGACAAAAGCATAAATTAATTTTAAGACCAAATTTATATTGGCACCAAGAAACTTAATTTAATTCAGACGTAAAGTTTTTACGAATGTATTTTGGTTTCCCGAGTTTATGACACATTTAACCTATTGCATGGTTTTCTTCCAGGAGGCCGGACATCCTCTTGATCGAGGTGTCATGCGTAATGGTTATGCTCGGGAAAATCTTTTTCAACCCTCATCTTCCTTGCCAAGTTGTACCTCGGTGTCGACAAAATGCACACGACGGTTGAACTTGTTTCCAAGGAAATACGATCCTAAGGTCGGCCATGGGGCCCAACCCAAGTCTCGGGGGCTACTACATTGATGATTCAATGAGGAAAATTCAAAGTGCAAAATTGTTTGTGAGGAGATTACGATCCTCAGGTTGGTCAGCCACACACAACCTGAGTTTCGGGGCCTACGGCACACCGCGTTCTTTTCCTAAAGTATGCTACCAAGCAAAGACTTGATCCTCAGGCCAATTTCGTGAATCAACCTAAGTCTCAGTGGCTACTTGGATTAAACGTTTTATGTTATCCTTCATGTGCATCTCGGATTTTAGGCCGGCGCGCACCTTAACGGCTACTAGTTATACATTTCGGTAGAGAATAAATTGTAGTCGGCTCAGCGGAAAACTTTTTTCCACCAAGGGCGACATCTTCAACTCAAGACCGAGGTGGTGCACTACTTCGGAGGTAGTCCGGTGCTGGAGATTGACTGCAAGAAAATAACAAGACATTTGATAAAGGCTGAGAACTTAAAGGGGCTCCTCAGAGGTCCGACATGTGAACTCTACGGATATACCTCGGCGATCCTCGAGATCAGAGATGACAAGATTTGTTGAACCAAATTTCAAGACCGCGACCGAAGACGAAGAATAGGTCGGAAGAACCGACAAGGGCCCCCAACTTGAAGACCGGTTCAGGGGCTACTGACAGTGTCCTACATTAGGGGGTACTCACCATGTCGCCTCCTGGCCAGGAGAGATGGGCCGAGGACCTCCGTGGCAGTTAATTACTGGGCTCTTCGGGCAACCCATGGCGTATATAAGGAAGATTCCACAAGACTTGACGCACAAGGCGAGGACTCTTCTAAATCCTAGGTCTCTGATACATTATATAAGTCGAGGCCAGGCTAGTCAATATAACATATGTTTTACTCCCTCCGTTCCGAATTACTTGTCGTAGAAATGGATGTATCTAGAACTAAAAAATGTCTAGATACATCCATTGCTACGACAAGTAATTCCGAACGGAGGGAGTAGATAAGAGACATTCACATATGATCTCGAGGTAGACCATCATGTACTTTTTACCCCATCCATCAATACAACAGAAGCAGGACGTAGGGTTTTACCTCTTCGACTGGGCCCGAACCTGGGTAAGACGTCGCGTGTCCCTCTTTATCCTGTTACCATCTAGCTAAGATCACCAGCTCAGGACCTTCGTCTCCGCTGGCTTTGGTTTCAGTGGGTTTGATCCTTCCAAGCCCTGGATTGGGTTGGGGTCTCCGTGTGATGACGATGACCGGGTCTTGCTTGCGGTGGTGCGGCCGCCTCTAAAGTGTGTTGGGGATGGTAATTATGCAAAAAATTGGAATCTCCATGGCTTCATGGGAGGAGGACGAGGGACATGACACCCAAGGTTTTTGAGCTTTCCCGCAAGAAAGGTTGCACGGTCAATAAAAGCGTTACAAAAGAACTATTGGATCCCCATGATTGACATCCACCATGGCATCTCCATTGACCACATTAGGGAATTCACTACTCTTTGGGAAATGTTGGCCGACATTGCCCTTGTGCCCCAGTTCCAATGATAGCATCTCATGGAAGTTCGCGACCAACGGAGTATACACAAAGTCCTTGGCATACAAGGCGCAATTTGAGTTGAGGGCTCAACGCCATGCTTGTGGTCAAAATCGTTTCAAAGGATTGTGCTCCCCTGATGTGCAAACTTCGCTTGGTTTGTGATCCACAATAGAGAGTTCAGATGACCGGTAGACTTCACCGTAGGGGTTGGCCTAATTGCAGTTTAATAAGCCCCTTTGCAAACATGTTCAAGAATCGGTAACCCATCTTCTTCATCAGTATTGGTACACCACTAGAGTGTGGAATAAGATCAAATCTTGGCTTGGGTGTGATGCCATCATGACTTACGTGTGGACTAACATGGCTAGTGTCGGGGTTGAATCCGGCGGATCTCGGGTAGGGGGGCAGCAGCGAATTTTTTAAGGCTGAGCAACTCGAGGGCCCCACATAATTCAGATCATGAAAGGTACGGCCTCGCCTTTGAGAAATACTCTTCATAACTTTTTTTGAAACTGTACCGTTCATAACTAGATGACTTACTAGTAACGTGTAGTCACAATTTTAAAACTTTGGCTGCAAAGCGATACAAAAAATTTGGATTGGCAAAATGAAGTACCATTTTATGATGAGAAATATTTTGACAATATAAACTGCTATGATGTCTATCACATTCTCTATTTACAAGTGCCCATGTATAAACTCTTTGTGGGTGTATCATTTTGATCCGACGTTTGAGTCAGCAAAATTCCCAATTTTCGGGAAACTAAGGGTGCATGGGTAGTTTTGTGCTATTTACACTGATAATCGAGGCCGCAGCCCTCCCTGAATCCTATTCACAGAAACCCCTTGTCATGAGACCTGCTGGACTTTAATTTCCACATCAGCAAGAGAGCATCAGGTAGATATATCCCCTGTACTTTGTCCATCGGTGATCAGTGTTCTCGAGCCAGAAATGGAGACATTTTGGTCCAACATGATTTGCCTTTTCATGAAGAGGGCGTAGAGAAGCTCGTTCCAGACATCAGGGACTCCAGGCAGGCACCAGTGGCTGCAATCCTCTACCTCTTTAACTTCTGATGTCTTGTTGGTAAGGGCTTGCCTTGAACTCAAAGGACTTCTGAACACTGAGAGGTGGCCGTCTTTTCGTTGGGCCGTCATCCGGGTCACGTTCAGTATATCCAACCCAGGCAGCTTGGGCCTGTGATGGCTCCCTAGAATATCCCTCACGGGTTTCAGCATGTCGGCCCATAGCTCCAGCGATTTGAGCGGTGTCATGTCTGGAAGTGTCTCTTGCTGACAAAACCCTCCAGAATTCCAGTCACCACCGCTGCAGAAAAATTGACAGTGGTCGATCATGGAGAGTGAGGATCATTTTGCAATTTAATCAAGTGCCACAACGAACAACTTATTAAAACTAGCTATGTTTGTTGTCAAAGGAAAAAAAAACTAGCTGTCTTGCTAGGGTACAGACCTGAAGTGCGTAGGAGAATAGGTACGGAAGATGGCCTGGGTCTTGTTTGCATTAACATTTTTCTGAAGCCAGTCGAACAGTGTTTTTATTGATCTTCTGTAAGCATCGCTGACGCTCATATCCATCTTCACCTCATTCCCTTCTTGGAAATACGCACCCCTGGTGTATAAATGTAAACCTGGTTTCAGAAAGATGACGGGTGCAATTATGATGAACTAACAATTCTGATTAACAAAAGCAGAATTACAAAGAAATGTTTATCAGTCGGCACAAAAAACACAGGTGAGCCATAATGAGTCTTCCTCGCAAGAAAAAGAAAAGAAATTAATAACAGATTGAACCTGTGGTATGTTATTGTCAACGTGATAGATACAGTGAAACTAATGAGGACACTATTAAATTAATCTTGATCACACGGAGATGGTTATTTCTCTAGGCATACTAAACAAGAAAATAGCTACTAGTACATAGAAAGGGCCAGATGAGAGTGTCGCTAACAACTAATTTGAATGAACAAAGAATATAAGTTTCAGTAAACAGGGAAAAGCTATTAATAATCCAACATAAATATGCAGATATATATGCTAACTTGCTCACCATCCAATTGTTTTGTCTTTTGTCCACCAATGCCCAGAGTTGAAGATTAACAGATCAGCATCCCTCCACTTACGCCGGCCAGACATCCAATCCATGGAATCCACCCTGACCGTACTCTTAACAAACTTGGGGGCTCCAGCCGGTCCATGACCTTGCGGGACTAGAAAAGGGGACCTGTAATACTCGACGGTGCAATTGTAGTCTTTAAACTTGAATATGAAGAATCCATCATGCTTTGTGATGGGTCTGCCATTGATCTCATAGATGGAGCTTTTGTCTGGAACAGCAGTAGAGAGCATACAAAGCAGAGACTCCCATTGGTTCCTTCCAATCGAATCGCCAACGAATACTACTCTTTTGTTTCGTAGCCTCTCTAGCATACCCTTAGCATCAAACCTAAGAAATCACAGAAATACAGATTATGACATAGAAAATGACGTAAGTTGTGCGAGAATACTTGAATAAAGTGTGGATATTCAGATAATCCCTAGGCACAAAACCACAAACATCAGATATTCAGATAGACATGGTTATATTGGCAGTGACAGGAAGCCCATTTGCTATTCTAAAACAAAGGGAAGTCCCGTTGCTCAAAGCTTATCTTCTCAGTAATAACTAGTGCTAGAATTCATTTCTAAAAAAATTAGTGGTACAATCTCTCGAGTAGATTTAACTTATCAACATCAACCGACTATAAACCTTTCAGTTTCAATACAGAGTTGCTTCGGCACAAACTTACGACCGAATCAATTTGATTTTATTTGGCCTGGTGCGTAACTAAATGAGTAAGTAAAACTGTAAAATGTCTCCAAAAAAAGTAAAATTGTAAAAGACGACGCGCGAGAAAAGGGGTCAACCGACCGACCTGGGGAGATCGCAGCACGACGGCTGCCACCGCCATCTGGTGTAGGAGGCGTCGGGGCGGCCGTTCTCCGAGCACCGGAACCCGCCGTCGAGGAACGGGCAGTCCTTGGACGCGTAGAGCGGGTAGCTGTCGTCCCGCACCCACTCCCCGTCGAAGAAGTCGCACTCCCGCGCCACCGCACCGGGCGCCGACGCGGAGGCCCCGCAGCCCCAGAGCTTCCTGGGCGCCGACAGGGCGGACCCGACGGCCGTCGAGCAGCGGGGCGACGCGGGGCAGGCGAGCAGCAGCAGCGCGGCGGCCGCGGAGGCCAGCGTCGCGGCGAGGACCAGCGCCATCCCGGCCTTCTCCAGCGGCCTCGTGGCAGCCAGCCGCGCCAGCCGCTTCACCGACGGCCCTAGCATGCCGCCGCGCCCGGCCGGCGCTTAATTCGCTTCCTGGTCGAGGTCGTCGACGATCGAGCAGCGGGCTAGCTTTCGCAAGCGTATGCCTGTGAGAACAGACATGGAGGATGCAGCGGGGGAAGGTTGGGTTGTGATCGGGACGGGAATCGAGCATACGTGTCCCCGACTAGCTTCGATCGACAAGCGATGCGTGTGATCATCGTTCGAGGCCCATGTATCGCGTACGCGCCGCGATCGTGGGGTCTACCTGAAAAAGGGCGTCGTTGATCAGCCCTTAAAGCGTGATTTTGAAGCTTCGAGTAAAAATCATGTACACATCTCAATTGCAAACAAAAAAGGTAAAATCCTCTGTTTTGACATTCTTGATTGGGATTACCTCGTTTAACCAAATTTGTGCCATTTTTACTTTTCTGTATTTATCATCGCATTCCGTCGGGCCGATCTCACTCCACGGGTTTTTCTCATCAACTGGTTTCTCCATATGCTATTCTCCTACCGTGGATGGCTTTCTCGGTTAAATTTTGCTACACAAGGGCATCTTCGACATGGGCGCCTAAAACGGACACATTATTTGTCTGCATACTGGTCCGAACCATTTCACGGACACTCGTGCAGAAGACGGTCATCCAACCATGTACGTATACATTTCAAACTAGATTTAAACAAACCGGACGACTTCGTGCAAACCCGATGAGTTTTATCTAAACCAGACCAAATACATAATATTTTTGGCATATTTAATTAAACAAAAGTGTCCGGAACTTAATCTAGTCTAAATCTTCGCCGGCGGCCATGAGCCCAAAAAAACATCCAACCTCCAAGTTCTTGTTCTTCCCCTTGTGTCCATGTCCAGTGGTCGCGATCCCCGAGAAGTGAAGGTGCAGTCGCCGGCGAGGAAGAGTAGAACATGGGACGCAGGCTGACCCATATGGGACACGAGGCGGCGACGTCTTACATGCCCTACTCCTCCTTGTCGGAATCCGCGACCTGGCCGTCACCGATGGAGGTGAGTTCGACGATGGACGTGGACGAACCGGCATTGTCATCGAAGCGGCGCCAACGAGGACCAGTTGCTGGCGTGAATGATGTGCAGCTGGCGGTGCTAGCGTTCGTGGCCGGCTGCAATGCCAGCGCCGCCTGCGCGTCCAACCGCTAGAGTATTAAGTCCTCGCTCATGTGAAGGGGGTAGTGGAATGCAACCTCCCCCACCCTATACCGCCCTACCGGGTTTTTTTAGAAAAGGAGGAGTACCCCCGGCCTCTGCATCTGGGCGATGCATGCAGCCATTTTATTAATTATTCTCAGTGACCTTACAAAGCATTACATCGGTAAGCCTGAAGCCACCATCTAGGAGACACATGTCGCTACTCCTATCCCCTTGATGCAAGGGTCCCGAATGTCCGAGCCTAATACCAAACCGACATCGCACCAAAGCCTAACATCTAATGCCGGATGCCCCATCCCAGCCACATGCCGGGAATGGGTCACGCACCGGTCCGGCGCACTCACCGAGGCTACCGCCGCCGTAATCCACCTAACCATCTTCAGAGCAGGTACTGACGCAAAGACCTTGCCAGGTCAGCTGTCGATGCCACCATGGCGCCAGACAGCGCCACCTCCCTGCGCGAGGCCATCACGCCACGTCCAGCGTCGAGACCCCGCTGCTCCATGCCGCCGAGACCCGTCGTCGACGCGAGAGAAGGCACGCCACACCACCTCACGCCTCTTCCATCCGGCGCCGCTCCACAAACGATGCCCCCAATAGGGAACACGACACCGCAGCACCGCCATCGTCCGATCCGGTGATCTTAGGATTTCTCCCTGAGCGGCACGAGCAGGTTGACGATAGTTGCTTGACGATACCTTCATCAAGGTAACGACGTAGACGCCGCCATCGCCCGCCATGACCGGAGTCGGCTCGGTTTTCACCGGCGACTATGTCTCCCCAACTCGCCGCCGGTGCTAATAGTGGGATCCAAGATCCGTCACTACCAGTCTGGCCAACCGCCTTCGGTGGAGAAGGCAGCCACCACCACCATGCCCGAGCCAAGAGATCCAAACGTCCTCGTGCCGCGATTACCCAGGGGGATCTCCTCTTGCTGTTGTCGAGACGAGGCACATCCGCAGTGGATCTCGATCTAAACCCCTCGGACCCAAATCAGATCTCATCGCAGCCAAAATCTCATCCGCCAACGGCCGCCGGAGATCTCTTGACCACCGCCAACCCGCTGGACACTGCCGTTGTAGGAGGAGGGGGATGGACGCCGCTGCCCCCACGCGTTACCACCGGCCGAGGACTGCGCCGCCGCCGCCGCCTCACCACAGGGGCTTCGCTCTGCGGCGTCCTTAGCGACGACGGCGGTAGTGGGAGGCGATGGAGGGGGAGGGCTGAGGGCAATGTGGATGGCGACTCCCCAGGGGCGGCGCGGCGCCGCCGCCTCAGGGGAGAGAGGTCGGGATCTCGAGCAAATGATGAATTGACACTTGGCGCAGGAGGGTGGCTGGCAACAGCCAACAGGTTGTCAATCGCACTAGATTTACTAGTTGCAACAAGCTGTGAGTAGATAATGATATATGAAGTACTTTTGCATTTTATAAATAAGTAATAGTTGAAAGTAGAAGTGCCAGTAAACGAGAGTTTCAAGGTTTGCTTATGCAGGAAATTGGACCGGGTTTCATAGGTTCGCTGGCAGCGTCTCTTATAAATGTGCGCATAATAAACATAAACATGTGAAACTAGACAATCATACAGTCATGACATGTTATTTTCATAAACTGAGATCATACTATATGCCGGTATGTTCGTAAATCCTCTAGACAGACACACGCCAAAATGTATGGCCAATATTGATCGTAGCCCCCACGTGCACAATATGAGTTTCTCTACTCCTAATGAAGCAGTTGGTAGTCTCCGCCGGTCAATTTTCGTCCCACCAGAGACGGTTTTTTTCCGTCCTCGATCCCACCTCCCGCATCCCATCGAGAAAAAAGGTAGGCTCCCACGATGTCCAGTGCTAAACCCTCCGGTTGATTGAAAAAAAATCGTTCTGAAAAAATCTACGAAAATTAACCTACGAAAATTAGCCAGACGTTACCCATGCGTTGCGATTTGCGAACGAGCGAGCGAAGCCTTTGCCCTCGAGCGACGCCACACTAGATCCTTCGCCCTCGCAGCCGCCGCCGATCCCCTCCCTCAAACGCCGCCGCCCCCGTCACGGCCGCCCCCGCCACCTCCCGTCGCGAGCAGGCGGGAGGAGCCCTGCCCGGCCTCCTCCTTCCCCTCACCTTCTCTCCCTCTCCCAAGGGAGGGAAGGGAATGGAAGGGATCCGGCGGCAAGGGGAGGCAGCGGCCAGAACCGCAGCCGCACCGGCGGGCCGCCGTCCCTCGAGATCGTCCATGGAGGTCCGACCCGGCTACAACCATGGACTGAGACGCCCGAATCCCTAGCTACCCGTGGAGGTCCGACGCCTCAACCTCCAAGGAAAGGACGCGCGCCGGCTGCAGGCCATCTCCGGCGACCTCCGACCATGGTGCGCGCGCCTCCTTCCCTTGTCTTGTCGGTTTCTTCATGCCCCTCCTTGTGATTCCTTTCCTTTCCTTTCCTTTGTTTTCTGTGCAGGTTGCTCGGATCTGGACCAGCTGCTGCTCCTACTGCTTCAGGTGGACGAGGACGAGCCCTCCCTCATTGCTGCTGCGGCTGCCTACTCCCTCCTCCTACCATTTGGCCTGGTGTGGTGAGCTCCACCCCCTTCCCTGCACATCTCATCTTTTGATTGCAAATGGTCTGGACACAACTTGGTGGTGTTTGCTAATGTGCACGTATCCATCCAGTTTGAACATGTGTGCAATCAAATTGTTGTATATTGTGTTGTTTGATTCTTGCTTGCTTGCTTGAGCAGAGGAAAATCGTGTATAGATAGGCACAATCATTGTTCTTTATTTTTAACAGCCCAAAGTCATTCTTCTGCACCACATAATTCTAATTGCTCGCTTGTATGGATTTCAAGTAATCTCTCTAGCATCCTTATTCTAACAAGTGGTTTGGTGCATGTTATTTATTAATGAACTTGATCAAAACTTCTTTATTTTAAGTACATTTGTACTTCCAGTTTATTCATCCAATTAGATTTGCAAACAACTTGCTTTTCTAGCATGGTCATCCCGGCTTCAGAAAGTACATCAACTTATGCAACATCTGTACCTACTACAGATCTTACGAGTATTGATCAGCTTTTCGAAACAGTATATCATTGTCAGAATCAATATTTAGCATGTGAAGTCATTTTTGTTCTTTGTTCTATAGAGCATAATCAATATTTTGTGTGTGCGCTAGAGTGGTGGAGTTAATGAGCCGGGATGAAGTTCGAGAAGTTGCATTACGCCGTGTAAATATTAATGAGCTGTGGAAGACAAGTGCACCGGTAAGTGTTTGAAATTCTAAGTGTGTTGGTGGAGGTGGAAGGGGGGATTGTGAGTTGGATATGTCATTAACAGAGGTGGTGAACTTGGATTGGTCATGCAGATATAGTTGTTAGAGAAATAAGAAGATGATGTAGAGTGATTTATGGGTAAGTAATATAGCGAATAGATTTGCACGGGAAGTCAAGTATATGCCGAGACTCGAGCAGGTTCATTGTTATTGTTGTTCTTGCGTGTCAAAGCTTTTGGCTAGATCTGTAGGTATACATATGAGTCGATGCTTAATTTTTGTCACGTTTCTTACTTACCACTGTTATTTCTAGCAGACCTAACCTGATATAGTAGTTAATTTTGGCACTAGACACAACAACTTTGACATTGATAATTTCCTCATATTTTTAGTAGGACAATAAACTTGTCTAGCATTTCATAGTTGCAGGCTCTGAAAACAAATGTATCTGCCCCCTAAATGATTAAACGTGTGGTTTCTGAATTATGCATGCTGACATGCATTGGTAATCATTATTCAATGGTATTCCTTTTCACTGAAATAAGAACCATGTAATGCTTATGATTTAATCTGGTTATCTAGACAACTAAATGGGTTAATGTTATGCTTAGTATCTTTTGGCAAATGTAATGCAGGGAAGTAAACCACTGTCTTTTGATAGGGATTTCTGGAGGTAACATGCCTCTGATTGTATGCACTGAATTTCAGATGCTATCTTGCGTACGACTGAGCAGTCTCGCATATACTTCAACCCAGACATCAACGCAACAAATAACTTGATTATAAGGTACAATCATGATTACCAATGCCTAGCTATTTTTTGATCTTGACTAACACAAAGGGTATAATGTGTAGTTTCAGGGAGCCGTGTAGTTTCATGGAGCCCCGTCGCTTTCTCATAGAATTTGTTCAGATATAAATTTGCCTATTGCCAACAATACATGATATTATAATTATAATATTGCAGGAACAAATGTCATGTGAAGCAAATAATTTCCTTAGAAAAAAGTAAGCTCCGTTTGCACTATTAATTAGCTTCCTGAGTTATTTTGCTCGACAAGAGAAATGGACTTGTTTTTTCTATAGCCTAATTGAATAGTAAGAGTCTCTCCTACTTTCACTGCTAAGAAAACAAATAAACCTACATACGGACATGCACCTCAATCTCTTGTTTCGAAGTTAAACTGTTTGTAGATACTTTTTGATGTACCTTTCGAACCCATAAACTTAATGTTGTGCTTGTAGTGTTGGTTCTGGGTTTAGAATCAATTAAATATGTGGATTGATGTCCCACCAACCAAAAACCAGAATTTCTTCTTTGATATTCTGCTGGTTTAGAAAATGTACATTCTGGTTGGGGATTTCCATCGAGAGTGAATGTATAATCCAGCCAACCAACCCAAGATGTGTTTACCAGCACCATCACGATGATCTTTCTCAGCCTTCTCGGCCCAATCAGTCTTCTAATATTCATCTCATGGTAGGCATGCTCTGCAAAAATGCAGCAACGGCATTTTTTTGTCATGTATGTTAAACTTGTGCTATGAACTGTTAGCATATTGGCCCTCCTTTGCTTCGACTTTACTTAGGATATTTACTCCAAGGATAGGAAAATCACATACAATTTTCCGCATTTACCCCGCCGAATTAATTGCCTAACTGTTTAATGATTTTTTAGGAGGGCCAAGAAAAAGACGCAAAAGCATAGCTTGCTCCTTGATTCCAGTTTCTGCAGCCACCATTGATAAGCATGGACTGAGCAAATGAGTATCAAAAGGAAGTGAAGGAAGCTTCGTCCTCTGGGTTGCTTGCGATGTAGTTCTCCAGCAGCTTCAGCGCCAAGGTAAGACTTCATCAATTTCGCAAACTGGGATAACACCCATTATTTTCACTTATTTTGAATTGATAGATCCTGTAATGGCATGGATAATTGTGATGATGCCATACACAGAAATATACTGCATTTCTGGACATCTAGAAATCTTGTTGCTGGTAGATACCATTGCTGTCTGAAATTAAAATTTCCTTGAACATGTGACCATGAGGCTCCAAGATAAAAATAAAATGAAAGTGAATGTTATTATATTATTCAAGGTGGATGATATTAGAAATTTTATTAGTTGTCGAAGGTGAAGCCGCATGGGTGATGTAGCCGGTTGGCCGTAGTGCAGAGTTATAATATATGTTGTATATTACTTTTCTTCTTCTACGATTACTGGTCTATTTCGACAAATGAAATTAGTTATTATAAATCTATTTTGACCAATGAAATGAATATATGTTTGTGATCTTGTTCCCACGCACGACTTGTAGTTGTAAACTTATGCATTTGGGGCTATTAAAGGGAGGCAATTGACGTGCATTTCAAGAGGAGTTATTCTGTGGCAACCCACAGGTATTTAGCTAGATCATCTTACTTGGATACTAATATATATTATTGTTGTCTTCACCTAGTTCTTGTTTTGGTGCCTTCAAAATCATCTTAATCGGATACTGATATCACTTATGCAAGAGTCATGTCTGATCATTAAAAGAATTGGCCACGGATCCCCACGGACGCCGCCGCCGCTGCGGATCCCCACGGACGACGCAGACGCCGCCGAACAGAGCAGGGCATGGTCGCGTTGCACTGATTGGAGGAGACCGTGCCGGCCGTGCCCTGTTTGGAGGATGAACACAGGTATTAATCTGTTCGAGTATGCATGGGCCTCGAAGAACCGAGCAAGGCATCCCATTCATTTCAGTCATTGCATGTGTTTGCTCTGCAGGTTCACCGCCATGGCTATGAGAGGACGCATTTGTGGAATCCCCTGCACGCATCGGACGGATCGATTGTTTGAACGGGCGCAAGGAAAGAGATCTAGGCCTGCTTGAGGGGGTGAGCTGACATGGGAGACCCGAGCTGCTGTTCATGTAATATTTCCTCCTTTCCCTCCCTCCATTTCTAGCATGCCATGGCCTCTGAGTTCTCAACATTTGTTCAGTTGTTCGGGCAGAGGAGACACTTTTTTGAAGCATCAAGTGAATTGAAATGTGCAAATGCTCTTGGTGCCCATTAATTCTGTGTGTGACTAAGAAATCGTTTTCTTCTCCGTAGCTGAGAAACCAGTAAAGAAATTATGTGTCAGGAGCAAGAATCTTTTTCGATGAAAGCCGCTACCTTTCATATATAAATTGTCTTCCTTTTCAAGAAAGAAATCTGTAGCCTTGAATCAATAGATATACATAAGTTTTATGCTGATGTTATCTATAATAAGAGTACTTGAAATTGATAGAGTTGCCATTAGATTTTCCGAGAAGAGGCAGACATTATATCACCTGTCCATTTAATCTTTCTCTGTTTATTATGTTGCTTCTCTTTTTTTGTCTTATTCTTATTCCAATCATTGCATTAGGATTCATTGCCAATTTATTCGGTCCTTATTTAATTTGGATGGCGCTGAACTATTTTTGTGGTACCTGGTACCTTTCATGATCAAGAAGAGCTCACATGTGACTAAATAGACATGGTGTATTGTTTAAGCATGCATACTTAGCCTCTTTGGACTATCAATAGAAGCTTGTGTCCCCTTTGGACTAGGGAAGGTATGTTAAATTGTACCAACCATGTCATTAGACCGTAACAGAAGAAAAAAAATGCATCAAATTATATGTTTTTATTTACTGCGATCGGTACGAAGGGCAGGTGACATTCATACTAAATTTTTGGCTATAATCTATTCAACCTGGATGTAAATCATTGCATGGTAATGTTTCTATGTGCATATTCTGGAATGCTCTATGCAAATGCATATGACAGGGACGGACCATGCCGTGAGCTTACTGATAAACCTGAGCAGCTAGCTAGGCTCTGTAGTAACATCTTAATTGTCTGCTTAGATTGCTTATCTGTTCAGTCATTCCTTCTTTTTGCCTGCTTAGTATAAATTGTATGTTCTACTATGCAGCTCCTGCTGCTGCTATATTGACCTCTACTTGAAGTCAGGAGCCAAATTGAAGATCAAATTCAGGTTAGTAAAAAAGGGCAGTCTTTTTGTTATTGGTGTACCATTTTGTATATTGTCAACTGTACGCTCCTTGCGATACTAAAAACTATATGTAATGTAGGGATTTGTTTCACCATCATCAGAAAAACTCCTAGACATGCCTCCTAAAAGACATGTCTTTTATGATAGTTCTGGATCTGAATGAGACCCTTTTATACTCAGATTGGAAGGTGATCTTGTGTTTTCTGCGAAGTTTAGAATCTCGTTGTTTGCTATGCCTGCCAGCTGCCGCTCATGTACTGCACATGCAGTGTGAGTAAATCTCTTAATATATCACACATTTGCACTTCAAATTTGCTAAAACAACCTGTATAACTGAAACTCAAAAGTGCTCGTGCTTAAAATATGTACATCCAATGGGGATAGATGCTTGATTCTGTGTCTATATGAGCCTTCCTATTCGTTTTATAGCATGTAGGCTTTATTTATTGGCCCAGCTCCCCAGGTGCTAAATATTGGTTGATCAAGAATTTATAATAAAAAATTCCATATATCTCTACTATTAAAGGGGAGTACATTGTCGTTTCGTGTCGTTAGCCTCCCTCACCCCATCGATCGACAGGGCATCGCATGCCCAACACGGCATCTCCCATAAATCAGGGAAGTCAGGAGCCACCGCGCGCATCCGTGCCAGATCCGGCAGGCGGCGCGTGCATTCATGCTCGATCCGGGCGCCACGGTTGAGGCTTGGTGGACGAGCATGTGGCAGTTGCTTGGTTGTGGAGGAGGGGAAGGGAGTACGGGATGGCCCCGTTCTTTTTTTGCCCGTTCTGGATGGTAGGGGGATGGATCACGGGCGGATGGAGGTCTAGGGAGCACAGGGCGGCAACTTCACCCTTGCCACGGTCAGGGAAGAGGAAGGAGCCTGAGCTCTCTATGCGGCTTCATAAGTGTGGCTGGAGCACGGGCGTTGCGACGAGGGTGCGGGTGGAGCACGGCCATCCGTTGATAGGAGGGAGCTGGGGGAGGGGTGACGCAAGCCACTTGTGGGAGATGGATGTAGAAGAGGAGGAGCAGCGCTGGGTGGCAGTGGCGGAGCGTGGCAAGCAATCAAGGGGGGAGGGGCAAATTTTCAACTCAAAGCAAATTTTAATTCAAAATAGCCTAGAAGTAAAATTACACTGTAATCGAACATATCTTGCTCCTTCCATCCTTTGGCAGCTTGGCTCATCAACGGTCGTCAGCTCATCGTCTTGGCAATTGCGCGCATAGCACGAGATGGCCGTGTAGGCGCAGCAGCAAGCAGGGGGCGAATCGACCTAATGCCAACATATGCAGCAGGCAGCCACCAGCCGGGTGAATCCATCTAATGTAGCAGTAAGCAAGCATTATGTGCACATGCAGCAGGAAGCTGCTCGTACAACATTCAATCAAGTTTCATGGAGTAGCTAGCTAGCTTCACACACGAATATGCATGTGTGTATCCTTCAAGGGTATTCATCTAATAATAATGGGGTTGGGAGGAGTATTATTCACTAATGGGTTGGATCAAACACTTAGTATGCATAGTAGTAATTTTTTGTTTGCAGTTTTGGAAGGCGGGGTCACGATCTGTTTGGCCTCTATGAGGCTCCGCCAGTGCTGGATGGTGAGGAGTGGTGATTGAAGGAAATATGCCCTAGAGGCAATAATAAAATTATTATTTATTTCCTTATATCATGATAAATGTTTATTATTCATGCTAGAATTGTATTAACCGGAAAAATAATACATGTGTGAATACATAGACAAACAGAGTGTCACTAGTATGCCTCTACTTGACTAGCTCGTTAATCAAAGATGGTTATGTTTCCTAGCCATAGACATGAGTTGTCATTTGATTAACGGGATCACCTCATTATGAGAATGACGTGATTGACTTGACCCATTCCGTTAGCTTAGCACCCGATCGTTTAGTATGTTGCTATTGCTTTCTTCATGACTTATACCTGTTCCTATGACTATGAGATTATGCAACTCCCGTTTACCGGAGGAACACTTTGTGTGCTACTGTGACGCCCCCGGTTTGACCGTACACTAATCATGCACGCAAATGTGTACGATCAAGATCAGGGACTCACGGGAAGATATCACAACACAACTCTAAAACATAATTAAGTCATACAATCATCATAATACAAGCCAGGGGCCTCGAGGGCTCGAATACAAGTGCTCGATCATAGACGAGTCAGCGGAAGCAACAATATCTGAGTACAGACATAAGTTAAACAAGTTTGCCTTAAGAAGGCTAGCACAAACTGGGATACAGATCGAACGAGGCGCAGGCCTCCTGCCTGGGATCCTCCTAACTACTCCTGGTCGTCGTCAGCGGCCTGCACGTAGTAGTAGGCACCTCCAGTGTCGTAGGAGTCATCGTCGACGGTGGCGTCTGGCTCCTGGACTCCAGCATCTGGTTGCGACAACCAGATAGAAAGGAAAAGGGGGAAAAAGAGGGAGAAAGGCAACCGTGAGTACTCATCCAAAGTACTCGCAAGCAAGGAGCTACACTACATATGCATGGGTATATGTGTAAAGGGGCATATCAGTGGACTGAACTGCAGAATGCCAGAATAAAAGGGGGATAGCTAGTCCTGTCGAAGACTACGCTTCTGGCCGTCTCCATCTTGCAGCATGTAGAAGAGAGTAGATTGAAGCCCTCCAAGTAGCATCGCATAGCATAATCCTACCCGGCGATCCCCTCCTCGTCGCCCTGTTAGAGAGCGATCACCGGGTTGTATCTGGCACTTGGAAGGGTGTATTTTATTCAGTATCCAGTTCTAGTTGTCATAAGGTCAAGGTACAACTCCGGGTCGTCCTTTTACCGAGGGACACGGCTATTCGAATAGATAAACTTCCCTGTAGGGGTGCACCACATAACCCAACACGCTCGATCCCATTTGGCCGGACACACTTTTCTGGGTCATGCCCGGCCTCGTAAGATCAACGCGTCGCAGCCCCACCTAGGCTCAACAGAGAGGTCAACACGCCGGTCTAACCCTATGCGCGCAGGGGTCTGGGCCCATCGCCCTATGCACACCTGCACGTTGCGAACGCGGCCGCGAGCAGACCTAGCAACCCACACGATCACGGCGGTTACGTCAAAGCGGTCCAACACGGCGCGCACCACTCAGTCGCTGACGTCACGAAGGCTTCGACTGATACCACGACGTCGGGATACCCATAACTACTCCTGCGTAGATGGTTAGTGCGTATAGGCCAAGTGGCCAGACTCAGATCAAATACCAAGATCTCGTTAAGCGTGTTAAGTATCCACGAACGCCGACCAGGGCCAGGCCCACCTCTCACCTAGGCGGTCTCAACCTGCCCTGTCGCTCCGCCACAAAGATCCACTTACGGGTACTCCTACGAGCCGACCCGACTTTAGTCACCACATGTGTCATGTATAAAGTACATAGTATAAACCCGTGATCACCTCCCGAGTGATCACGGCCCGATAGTATAGCATGGCAGACGGACAAGGATGTAGGGCCACTGATGGAATACTAGCATCCTATACTAAGCATGTAGGATTGCAGGTAAAGTTAACAATAGTAGTAGCAAGGATAGGCTATGCATCAGGATAGGATATCGGAAAGCAGTAACATGCTACACTACTCTAATGCAAGCAGTATAGAGAAGAATAGGCGATATCTGGTGATCAAGGGGGGGCTTGCCTGGTTGCTCTGGCAAGTAGGAGGGGTCGTCAACTCCGTAGTCGAACTGGGCAGCAGCAGTGTCGGTCTCGTAGTCTACCGGAGAGAAGAGGGGGAAGAAACAGTAAATACAATGCAAACATAAACATGACGATGCGTGACATGACAATGAGCAGTGCTAGGTGTGTCCTAACGCGACAGTAGGTGGTACCGGCGAAGGGGGGGAACATCCGGGAAAGTATTCCCGATGTTTTGCGTTTTCGGACAGATGGACCGGAGGGGGAAAGTTGCGAGTTCGATAGGTTAGGGAGGTGTGGTGGACGAACGGACTGCGTATCCGGATTTGTCTCGTCGTTCTGAGCAACTTTCATGTTGAAAATATTTTAATCCGAGTTACGAATTAAAAGATATGATTTTCTAAAGATTTTATTAATTTCTAGAATTTAATTAATTATTTAATTTAATTCGAAAATGGATTTATGACATCAGCATGATGTCATGCTGACGTCAGCAGTCAACGTTGACCGTTGACCTGGTCAACCTGACAGGTGGGTCCCACCTGTCAAGGGCTGTTACCTAATTAACTACTGTTTAGTTAAATTAATTATCTAATTAGATTAATTTAAAACAGGATTAATTAACTTAATTAATTAATTAATTAAATTTATTTTTATTATTTGTTTTATTTATATATTTATTAATTAATTTATTATTATTATTATTATTATTTTATTTATTTTTTAAATCTTTTATAATTATTATTATTATTATTTTTTTAATTATTTATTATTATTTTTCTTTTCGTTCTGTGGGCTGGGCCCCATATGTCATAGGGCCACGGGGTTCGGGCCTAGGGGCAGTGGCTCAGGGGGGGCGAGGCCCACCTGGCAGTGGCCCAGGGGGGGCGAGGCCCACCTGGCAGTGGCCCGGGGGGGCGAGGCCCACCTGGCAGTGGCCCAGGGGGGCGAGCGGGTTTGGTCCACGGGTGCGGGCGCACCCGAGCGAGCGCTCGCCCGCAGGGCGGGACGAGGACGCCGGGGCACCGATGGCGGGGCTCGCCGGCGCGGCCAGGGGCCACGGCGGGTGGAGGCGAGGGGTGGCGCTGGTGCGGTCGGAGTGGCGCGGAGGGGCAGGCGCGGTGGCGCGGCCACGAGGGGCGGGCAGCACAGAGGCGAGCGAGGGCGCAGGCGTCGGGGAGAAGCAGCACGGCGGGTGTGGCAGCGAGGTGCGTCGCGGGGTCAGGCATGGCGCGACGGTGCGTGAACGGGAGGAGCAGCGAGCGGGGCTTGGCCCGTGCACCGGCGCGGTCGGGCGCGGCGGATGGCGTCCGACAGGGGGAGAGGGGAGGCGCGGCGTCTCACCGACGGTTGCAGGGAAATGGCAGTGGGCGCGGGGAGGACGACGGGGACGAGGCGACGAGCTCGGGGGCGGTTCGGTGACGGAGAGGACGGCGGCGGTGGTGGTGCACGGCGACGACGAGCGGGTGGGGCCCGGTGACGAGGGGACGATGGAGAGGAGAAGAGGATGAGGCGGTCCGGCGGGTGGCGCCGGCGAACGGCGAGGCGGCAGGGACGAGCCGGGGCGTCGAGGACGATCCCGATCCAGGAGGGGATCGGGGGAGTGGGGGGAAGTGGGGATCGTGGGGGGGGGGTGTCGGTGGTGGCTAGGGTTGCGGGGGGGTGAGGGGATAAGGAGAGGAGTGGGGGCCAGCCTGGGCCGGCCTGGTGGCCCGATGGCCAGCTGGGCCGCGGTCCAGAGGGGGGGCTTCTTCCTCCTTTTGTTTTTTTTCTGTTTGTTTTCTCTGTTGCATTTTCTTTTCTTTTTATTTATTTTCTTTTCTGTTTTACATCATTTTAAAATAGTTAGGCATTTTCTAAAAATATGTTTTCTCCACAATAATTATCAGTGCAATATCTGGCACCCACCGAACATTTTTGTTTAAATTTTTGAAAACTTTTATTATTGACATTAATTTGAATTTAAATTTTGAAACGGTTTCGAATCATCGCGAGGTTAACAACAGTAACCGTGGTGATGTGGCATCATTAGCGTGGGATTACTGTAGCTTAATTATCCGGGCGTCACAGCTACCAAACGTCACAACGTAAATGGGTGATTATAAAGGTGCTCTACAGGTGTCTCCAAAGGTACTTGTTGGGTTGGCGTATTTCGAGATTAGGATTTGTCACTCCGATTGTCGGAGAGGTATCTCTGGGCCCACTCGGTAATGCACATCACTATAAGCCTTGCAAGCATTGTGACTAATGAGTTAGTTGCGGGATGATGTATTACGGAACGAGTAAAGAGACTTGCCGGTAACGAGATTGAACTAGGTATCGAGATACCGACGATCAAATCTCGGGCAAGTAACATACCGGTGACAAAGGGAACAACGTATGTTGTTATGCGGTCTGACCGATAAAGATCTTCGTAGAATATGTGGGAGCCAATATGGGAATCCAGGTCCCACTATTGGTTATTGACCGGAGATGTGTCTCGATCATGTCTACATAGTTCTCGAACCCGTAGGGTCCGCACGCTTAACGTTACGATGACAGTTTTATTGAGTTTTGATGTACCGAAGGAGTTCGGAGTCCCGGATGAGATCGGGGACATGACGAGGAGTCTCGAAATGGGCGAGACGTAAAGATCGATATATTGGACGACTATATTCGGACTTCGGAAAGGTTCCGAGTGATTCGCGTATTTTTCGGAGTACCGGAGAGTTACGGGAATACGTATTGGGCCTTATTGGGCCATACAGGAAAGAAGGAAAAGGGCCTCAAGGGTGGCCGCACCCCTCCCCTTGGTCTGGTCCGAATTGGACTAGGGAAGGGGGGCGCCCCCTTCCTTCCTTCTCTTTTCCCTTCCTCTTTTCCTATTCGATATGGGAGGTGGAATCCTACTAGGACTAGGGAGTCCTAGTAGGAATCCACACTTGGTGCGCCCCCTCCTAGGGCCGGCCTCCTCCTCCCTTGCTCCTTTATATACGGGGGCAGGGGGCAGCCCAGAGACACAACAATTGATCCTTGAGATCTCTTAGCCGTTTGCGGTGCCCCCCTCCACCATATTACACCTTGATAATACCGTTGCGGAGCTTAGGCGAAGCCCTGCGTCGGTGGAACATCATCATCGTCACCACGCCGTCGTGCTGACGAAACTCTCCCTCAACACTCGGCTGGATCGGAGTTCGAGGGACGTCATCGAGCTGAACGTGTGTAGAACTCGGAGGTGCCGTACGTTCGGTACTTGATCGGTCGGATCGTGAAGACGTACGACTACATCAACCGCGTTGTGATAACGCTTCCGCTGTCGGTCTACGAGGGTACGTGGACAACACTCTCCCCTCTCGTTGCTATGCATCACCATGATCTTGCGTGTGCGTAGGAATTTTTTTGAAATTACTACGTTCCCCAACAGTGGCATCCGAGCCTGGTTTTATGCGTTGATGCTATGCACGAGTAGAACACAAGTGAGTTGTGGGCGATATAAGTCATACTGCTTACCAACATGTCATACTTTGGTTCAGCGGTATTGTGAGATGAAGCGGCCCGGACCGACATTACGCGTACGCTTACGCGAGACTGGTTTCACCGTTGCGAGCACTCGTTGCTTAAAGGTGACTGGCGGGTGTCTGTCTCTCTCACTTTTGTTGAACCGAGTGTGGCTACGCCCGGTCCTTGCGAAGGTTAAAACAGCACCAACTTGACAAACTATCGTTGTGGTTTTGATGCGTAGGTAAGAACAGTTCTTGCTAAGCCCGTAGCAGCCACGTAAAACATGCAACAACAAAGTAGAGGACGTCTAACTTGTTTTCGCAGGGCATGTTGTGATGTGATATGGTCAAGACATGATGTGATATAATGTGTTGTATGAGATGATCATGTTTTGTAACCGAGTTATCGGCAAGTGGCAGGAGCCATATGGTTGTCGCTTTATTGTATGAGATGCAATCGCCATGTAATAGTTTTACTTTATCACTAAGCGGTAGCGATAATCGTAAAAGCAATAAGTTGGCGAGACGACAACGATGCTACGATGGAGATCAAGGTGTCGCGCCGGTGACGATGGTGATCATGACGGTGCTTCGGAGATGGAGATCACAAGCACGGTGCTTCGGAGATGGAGAACACAAGCACAAGATGATGATGGCCATATCATATCACTTATATTGATTGCATGTGATGTTAATCCTTTATGAATCTTATCTTGCTTTGTTTGACGGTAGCATTATAAGATGATCCTTCACTAAATTATCAAAGTATAAGTGTTCTCCCTGAGTATGCACCATTGCGAAAGTTCTTCGTGCTGAGACACCACGTGATGATCGGGTGTGATAGGCTCTACGTTCAAATACAACGGGTGCAAAACAGTTGCACACGCGGAATACTCAGGTTAAACTTGACGAGCCTAGCATATAACAGATATGGCCTCGGAACACGGAGACCGAAAGGTCGAGCGTGAATCATATAGTAGATATGATCAACATATTGATGCTCACCGTTGAAACTACTCCATCTCACGTGATGATCGGACATGGTTTAGTTGATATGGATCACGTGATCACTTAGAGGATTAGAAGGATGTCTATCTAAGTGGGAGTTCTTAAGTAATTTGATTAATTGAACTTAAATTTATCATGAACTTAGTCCTGATAGTATTTTGCAAATTATGTTGTAGATCAATAGCTCGCGTTGTTACTTCCCTATGTTTATTTTGATATGTTCCTAGAGAAAATTATGTTGAAAGATATTAGTAGCAATGATGTGGATTGGATCCATGATCTGAGGATTATCCTCATTGCTGCACAGAAGAATTATGTCCTTGATGCACCGCTAGGTGACAGACCTATTGCAGGAGCAGATGCAGACGTTATGAACGTTTGGCTAGCTCAATATGATGACTACTTGATAGTTTAGTGCACCATGCTTAACGGCTTAGAATCGGGACTTCAAAGACGTTTTGAACGTCATGGACCATATGAGATGTTCCAGGAGTTGAAGTTAATATTTCAAGCAAATACCCGAGTTGAGAGATATGAAGTCTCCAACAAGTTCTATAGCTAAAAGATGGAGGAGAATCGCTCAACTAGTGAGCATGTGCTCAGAATGTCTGGGTACTACAATCGCTTGAATCAAGTGGGAGTTAATCTTCCAGATAAAATAGTGATTGACAGAATTCTCTAGTCACCATCACCAAGTTAGTAGAACTTCGTGATGAACTATAGTATGCAAGGGATGACGAAAGTAATTCCCGAGCTCTTCGTGATGCTGAAATCGACGAAGGCAGAAATCAAGAAAAACATCAAGTGTTGATGGTTGACGAGACCACTAGTTTCAAGAAAAGGGCAAAGGGAAGAAGGGGAACTTCAAGAAGAACGGCAAGCAAGTTGCTGCTCAAGTGAAGAAGCCTAAGTCTGGTCCTAAGCCTGAGACTAAGTGCTTCTACTGCAAAGGGACTAGTCACTAGAAGCGGAACTACCCCAACTATTTGGTGGATAAGAAGGATGGCAAAGTGAACAAAGGTATATTTGATATACAGATTATTGATGTGTACTTTACTAGTGTTTATAGCAACCCCTCGGTAATTGATACTGGTTCAGTTGCTAAGAGTAGTAACTCGAAACGGGAGTTGCAGAATAAACAGAGACTAGTAAAAGTGAACAAAGGTATATTTGATATACAGATTATTGATGTGTACTTTACTAGTGTTTATAGCAACCCCTCGGTAATTGATACTGGTTCAGTTGCTAAAGAGTAGTAACTCGAAAACGGGAGTTGCAGAATAAACAGAGACTAGTAAAAGGCGAGGTGACGATGTGTGTTGGAAGTAGTTCCAAGATTGATATGATCATCATCGCACACTCCCTGTACTTTCGGGATTAGTGTTGAAACTAAATAAGTGTTATTTGGTGTTTGCGTTGAGCATGAATATGATTTGATCATGTTTATTGCAATACGGTTATTCATTTAAATTAGAGAACAATTGTTGTTCTGTTTACATGAATAAAACCTTCTATGGTCATACACACCAACGAAAATGGTTTGTTGGATCTCGATCGTAGTGATACACATATTCATAATATTGAAGCCAAAAGATGCAAAGTTAATAATGATAGTGCAACTTATTTGTGGCACTGCCGTTTAGGTCATATTGGTGTAAAGCGCATGAAGAAACTCCATACTGATGGGATTTTGGAATCACTTGATTATGAATCACTTGATGCTTGCGAACCGTGCCTCATGGGCAAGATGACTAAAACGCCGTTCTCCGGAACTATGGAGAGAGCAATAGATTTGTTGGAAATCATACATACAGATGTATGTGGCCCGATGAATATTGAGGCTCGTAGCAGGTATCATTATTTTCTGACCTTCACAGATGATTTGAGCAGATATGGGTATATCTATTTGATGAAACACAAGTCTGAAACATTTGAAAAGTTCAAAGAATTTCAGAGTGAAGTTGAAAATTATCGTAACAAGAAAATAAAGTTTCTACGATCAGATCGTGGAGGAGAATATTTGAGTTACGAGTTTGGTCTACATTTGAAACAATGCGGAATAGTTTCGCAACTCACGTCACCCGGAACACCACAGCGTAATGGTGTGTCCGAACGTCGTAATCGCACTTTACTAGATATGGTGCGATCTATGATGTCTCTTACTGATTTACCGCTATCGTTTTGGGGTTATGCTTTAGAGACGGCTGCATTCACGTTAAATAGGGCACCATCAAAATCCGTTGAGACGACGCCTTATGAATTGTGGTTTGGCAAGAAACCAAAGTTGTCTTTTCTTAAAGTTTGGGGTTGCGATGCTTATGTGAAAAAGTTTCATCCTGATAAGCTCAAACCCAAATCGGAGAAATGTGTCTTCATAGGATACCCAAAGGAGACAGTTGGGTACACCTTCTATCACAGATCCGAAGGTAAGACATTCGTTGCTTAGTATGGATCCTTTCTAGAGAAGGAGTTTCTCTCGAAAGATGTGAGTGGGAGGAAAGTAGAACTTGATGAGGTAACTGTACCTGCTCCCTTATTGGATCACAGAAATCTGTTCCTGTGACTTCTACACCAATTAGTGAGGAAGTTAATGATGATAATCATGTAACTTCAGATCAAGTTACTACCAAACCTCGTAGGTAAACCAGAGTAAGATCCGCACCAGAGTGGTGCGGTAATCCTGTTCTGGAGGTTATGTTACTAGACCATGACGAACCTACGAACTATGAAGAAGCGATGGTGAGCCCAGATTCCGCAAAATGGCTTGAGGCCATGAAATCTGAGATGAGATCCATGTATGAGAACAAAGTATGGACTTTGGTTGACTTGCTCGATGATCAGCAAGCCATAGAAAATAAATGGATCTTCAATAGGAAGACGGATGCTGATAGTAGTGGTACTATCTACAAAGCTAGACTTGTCGGAAAAAGGTTTTTGACAAAGTTCAAGGTGTTGACTACGATGAGATGTTCTCACTCGCAGCGATGCTTAAGTATGTCCGAACCATGTTAGCAATTGTCACATTTTATGAAATCTGGCAAATGGATAAACAAAGCTGCATTCCTTAATGGATTTATTAAAGAAGAGTTGTATATGATGCAACCAGAAGGTTTTGTCAATCCTAAAGGTGCTAACAAAATATGCAAGCTCCAGCAATCCATCTATGGACTGGTGCAAGCATCTCGGAGTAGGAATATACGCTTTGATAAGTTGATCAAAGGATATAGTTTTATACAGACTTGCGGTGAAGCCTGTATTTACAAGAAAGTGAGTGGGAGCACTACAACATTTCTGATAAGTATATGTAAGTGACATATTGTTGATCGGAAATAATGTAGAATTATTCTGCAAAGCATAAAGGAGTTTTTCAAAGAAAGACCTCGGTGAAGCTGCTTACATATTGAGCATCAAGATCTATAGAGATAGATCAAGATGCTTGATAAGTTTTTTCAATGAGTACATACCTTAACAAGATTTTGAAGTGGTTCAAAATGGAACAGTCAAAGAAAGAGTTTCTTGCCTGTGTTACAAGGTGTGAAATTGAGTAAGACTCAAAACCCGACCACGACAGAAGATAGAAAAAGAATGAAAGTCATTCCCTATGCCTCGGCCATAGGTTCTATAAAGTATGCCATGCTGTGTACCAGATCTATTGTATACCCTACACTGATTTTGGCAAAGGGAGTACAATAATGATCTAGGAGTAGATCACTGGACAGCGGTCAAAATTATCCTTACTGGAATAAGGATATGTTTCTCGATTATGGAAGTGACAAAAGGCTCGTCGTAAAAGGTTACGTCGATGCAAGTTTTGACACTAATCTAGATGACTCTAAGTCTCGGTCTAGATACATATTGAAAGTGGGAGCAATTAGCTAGAGTAGCTCCATGCAGAGCATTGTAGACATAGAAATTTGTAAAATACTTACGGATCTGAATGTGACAGACCCGTTGACTAAAATTATCTCACAAGCAAAACATGATCACACCTTAGTACTCTTTGGGTGTTAATCACATAGCGATGTGAACTAGATTACTGACTCTAGTAAACCCTTTGGGTGATGGTCACATGAGATGTGAACTATGGGTGTTAATCACATGGTGATGTGAACTATTCATGTTAAATCACATGGCGATGTGAACTAGATTATTGACTCTAGTGCAAGTGGGAGACTGAAGGAAATATGCCCTAGAGGCAATAATAAAGTTATTATTTATTTCCTTATATCATGATAAATGTTTATTATTCATGCTAGAATTGTATTAACCGGAAACATAATACATGTGTGAATACATAGACAAACAGAGTGTCACTAGTATGCCTCTACTTGACTAGCTCGTTAATCAAAGATGGTTATGTTTCCTAGCCATAGACATGAGTTGTCATTTGATTAACGGGATCACCTCATTAGGAGAATGACGTGATTGACTTGACCCATTCCGTTAGCTTAGCACCCGATCGTTTAGTATGTTGCTATTGCTTTCTTCATGACTTATACCTGTTCCTATGACTATGAGATTATGCAACTCCCGTTTACCGGAGGAACACTTTGTGTGCTACCAAACGTCACAACGTAAATGGGTGATTATAAAGGTGCTCTACAGGTGTCTCCAAAGGTACTTGTTGGGTTGGCATATTTCGAGATTAGGATTTGTCACTCCGATTGTCGGAGAGGTATCTCTGGGCCCACTCGGTAATGCACATCACTATAAGCCTTGCAAGCATTGTGACTAATGAGTTAGTTGCGGGATGATGTATTACGGAACGAGTAAAGAGACTTGCCGGTAACGAAATTGAACTAGGTATCGAGATACCGACGATCAAATCTCGGGCAAGTAACATACCGGTGACAAAGGGAACAACGTATGTTGTTATGCGGTCTGACCGATAAAGATCTTCGTAGAATATGTGGGAGCCAATATGGGCATCCAGGTCCCGCTATTGGTTATTGACCGGAGACGTGTCTCGGTCATGTCTACATAGTTCTCGAACCCGTAGGGTCCGCACGCTTAACGTTACGATGACAGTTTTATTGAGTTTTGATGTACCGAAGGAGTTCGGAGTCCCGGATGAGATCGGAGACATGACGAGGAGTCTCGAAATGGGCGAGACGTAAAGATCGATATATTGGACGACTATATTCGGGCTTCGGAAAGGTTCCGAGTGATTCGGGTATTTTTCGGAGTACCGGAGAGTTACGGGAATACGTATTGGGCCTTATTGGGCCATACGGGAAAGAAGGAAAAGGGCCTCAAGGGTGGCCGCACCCCTCCCCTTGGTCTGGTCCGAATTGGACTAGGGAAGGGGGGCGCCCCCTTCCTTCCTTCTCTTTTTCCCTTCCTTTTTTCCTATTTCATATGGGAGGTGGAATCCTATTAGGGCTAGGGAGTCCTAGTAGGACTCCACACTTGGTGCTCCCCCTCCTAGGGCCTGCCTCCTCCTCCCTTGCTCCTTTATATACGGGGGCAGGGGGCACCCCAGAGACACAACAATTGATCCTTGAGATCTCTTAGCCGTGTGCGGTGCCCCCTCCACCATATTACACCTCGATAATACCGTTGTGGAGCTTAGGCGAAGCCCTGCATCGGTGGAACATCATCATCGTCACCACGCCGTCGTGCTGACGAAACTCTCCCTCAACACTCGGCTGGATCGGAGTTCGAGGGACGTCATCGAGCTGAACGTGTGTAGAACTCGGAGGTGCCGTACGTTCGGTACTTGATCGGCCGGATCGTGAAGACGTACGACTACATCAACCGCGTTGTGATAACGCTTCCGCTGTCGGTCTACGAGGGTACGTGGACAACACTCTCCCCTCTCGTTGCTATGCATCACCATGATCTTGCGTGTGCGTAGGAATTTTTTTGAAATTACTACGTTCCCCAACAGTGATGTGTAGAGAAGAGAAGGGGCACCTTGCTTGAGATATCTCGATGGGGATTGGGTGCTGTTGCTACTGCTTTTTTTCTGAACGAGATGTGGCGGCACCGATATGGTTTGAGCAGGGGAGCACGGCAAAAATGCTAATTGCTCCCTGACTCTCTTTCATTTGACTGCAAAATATTGTGCTTACTCCCATCTCTCGCGCTCTTGCAGGCTTTCAAAAGTGAGGCTGGGGCGCGGAGGTGAGGCCAAATTGGCGTGTGAATGTAAGGATTGAAATGAGATAGTTATCTTCTTTCAGTTGTTTGCTTCTGCTTATTGATAGAGATAATTATTCCCTATTTAGTAGAGATGCTGTCACATATTAATATTGGGAATTATCTATGGTTCATTTGGTGTTCATATCTCCATCCTAGCGACCGCTTTGTCCATGGCGTTTTTATCGCATCCACCCAGGTTAGTATGAAACGAGAACGCACATCTATGTTGTATTTGCTGCCGTATGTTGTTTGCATCAAAAACGTTCTTTGCATGGTGAACACGGCAGCAATTCATTCTTCGAAGAAGTGAAGCGATGTAAAAAATGTGCATCGGCGGCCGTCGCGTGATCACCCGTCATTTTTCGTAGTCCTCTTAGTTATGTACTAGCACAGATGTTGCGTACGAAAGTAGGAGCAATCAAGTTGTTTTTTCTCTGACATGGAGGCAAGCTGGCCTTGTTGTGCTATGCTCATCTCAAATTTTATGCTACGTCTACTTATTTTAGCTAAACGTAGGGTTGGCAGCAAGAAACACTTGCAAATGTATGTCTTCCGGATATAAGTATCCGTTCTAGAAGATAAATATAGATGGCCGTCACAATAATCGGGGAAATAAATATTTGCACTAGAAGATAGATATTTATAGTGGTCACAATAACTGAATCTGTTGTGTACTATAATATTTTTATTCAGAAGAAGACATGATTATATGTTTTTATGTAGTTTTAGTATCTGAGTCGAACTTTCTTAATTTGTAAAAAGATAGTTGTAATTGATTGAAGAAGCTTGTTACCTGAGAACCGAGGATCTGAGATGTGTGGTAGCTGAGACATGCATTGTTCTCGGTTATTTTAGCACCATGAGTAGCATTTTTTTCTTCAAAAAGCCCGTGGCAACGCACGGCGTTCTACTAGTAAGTGATAAAATATAGATTGCATAGAGCATGATGACCCATATTATGTTTTATTCCATCTATTTCGTTAGGAGTATTTGATAAAAAAACTACCACATTAGGGGTTGTCGTCCCACTGAACTACCACATTCAAAAAAGTGACTGATAACTACCAAAATCTTCTAATTTTGTGACTAAAAACTACCACTTTCAGAAAATGACCAATTTAGATGATTTAAACACGTTTATGACATACATGACCCACACGTCAGGGCTGATGTGGCGACGAAGTCAACTCCGTTTATTTTGGCCGTTAGGTTGACCGTTATTACATCTGGGGCCCACATGTCAGCATCTATCTTCTTCTTCCTCCCCCCTCTCTCTCCGGCATTTCCCCGAACATCTTGTGTGCACCTGTGATTGAGCTCCGAACTCCTCCATGGCGATGCCTAGGTGCAGCACCTTCCCGGCGTTGGTCGGGGACTGGAGACGGCGGCGCAACCACGGCGGGCGGAACCGCCTCAGCCGTGCCGGCGACCACGGCCTCCTTGAACAGCTCGGGCGCGGCCACGAGCGTGCACCGCGCTGCGCTAGCTTGCATGCTAGCCGTACCCTAGCATGCAGCCGTAGCCCTCACGTGCACTGCTGGCTTGCATGCGTGCCGCCTGCGGCCTTGCGTGCGTGCGCAGCCGCCGCTGCGTGCTGTCCGGCTGGCCGCCGCTGCCGCGAGCGTGTGTGGAGCCGTGCGCGCAGCGCCTGCCGCCGCGAGCGTGCGTGCGCAGCCGCCGTCGCCACCGCGTGCTGGCCCGGCTGGCCGCCGCCGCCGCGACTGTGTGTGCAGCCAACGTTGTCGCGAGCGTGTGCGCTGCCGTGCGCGCAGCGCTTGCCGCCGCGAAGGTGCGTGCAGTCGCGTGTGCCGGCGACGGCCTCTTCCTCGGAGTGGTTGGGCAGCTCGGGCTCTCCGGATCCAGACGGGCTCGAGGCAGGGGGAGAGGCGAGCGCCGGCAGTGAAGTGCTGCGGAGGTGGCTGGCGGGTGCATATGAGGTGTTTGAAGAAATGCCAAAGAGAGAGAGGAGGAGGAAGATGAAGAAGATTGATGCTGATGTGTGGGCCCCACTCGTAGTAACGGTCAAAATAAACGGAGTTGACTTTGCCGCCACGTCAGCCCTAACATGTGGGCCCCGTATGTCATAAACGTGTTTAAATCGTCTAAACTAGCCATTTTCTGAAAGTGGTAGTTTTTAGTCACAAAATTAGAAATTTTTGGTAGTTATCAGTCACTTTTTTGAATGCGGTAGTTCAGTGGGACGGCAACCCGTAATATGGTAGTTTTTTGTCAAATACTCATTTCGTTAGCCTAGGTTGATTTTTATCTTTTTATTTTCTTGAGAATCTTAAAAAATATATAAATGTTTTTCCTTTTTTTTATCATGCTTTATTGTTTCTACTAAAAACAAAAAACACTAAAATGTTCTTATTTTGGTTATTAATTGTGTGCTATCATCTTAAAAAATAAAAAACATTTTCTTGTTCCTTTTTTACTTTTTTGTTTGTTGTCTTATAAAATTCAGAAAATCACAAAAATATGTTTTGAAGCTTCCAGGAGATATTAAAATGATTTTGCGGTTCTTTGTGCTATGCTTGACATTTTTTTATTGTTTTAAGGATTGGCTTTCCAACTTTTGCCTTTGAGATACAAGTGGTAAGTAAGAAAATATAATAAGTTGTTAGTTGCTGACCTTCTAACCACTTGGCGTCAGAGTTGGTCCAATTAGCATCTAGCTGGTTTTTCTTTTCATTGAGTTTTTTGTCTTTTACTACCATATATATCATGTAGACCAAAACAACAACGACACATAATTCAAGGCGTGAAATGGGAAGAAATTACCCCAAAAAATTTGATACTCCCACCGTTCACAAATACTCCTACAAATACAAGATGTTTTAAATATTATTAATATGGAATAAATATACATTAAAATAAGCGAACAATCACACTAAAACGTCCAGGACATCTTTTATTTGTAACCGAGAGAGTACCAAATTTAAAATCAGCTAGTCGCGTGAGAGAACCAGCAGCAGCTACCCACTCCTGCGGCCTGCCTCAGGCCGTGCAGCCGAACCCTAGCAACACCGCCGCCGCTATTGCCCCCAGGCCAGGCGGCACCGCCACTCCCGCTCCTCCCTCCCTATGGCACGTCCTGCTCCGCCTCCGTTGTCTTCTCCGTCGGCGGTTAGGGCGCAGCACTCTTCCTCTCAGTCGCCGGCGAGGGCGCCGCGCCCTAAACTCCGAGGTGCGATTTTTCCTCTTACAAATCTAGTTGAAAAGTCTGCATTATATGTTAGCTGAAACTGAAATCTTGTTAAATTCGAGCTGAAAGTTGGGGAATTCTGATTCCACCCGTCATGGCTACCACCCATGCGCAATGTACAAACTGTACAAAGCTCTGAACTCTTCAAGAGGTCAATATTATATGATAACGTATACTAAAAACACGGTTCCTCAGATGCTTAAGAGTACTGACGCTGCACTTGTTTCAACTTTCAACCCTTATTTAGAACTATACGGCTTCGCATCAGGCTGTACCATTGCTTGAATGGTTCCAAACAAAGTGTAAAAGCGACAAAGAACGGGGATACCTGCTAAGTGTGCATACAAGACTGAATTTGCTAAAAACAAAGTAGGGCGGCCGGCGATTCAGCACTAGAGCATATTTTTAAAAGCAATTAATGCTGTCAAGTGTCAACGTGTGCACGGCAATTAGATATTTTTTATGCTGCGTAACGCTAACGCCGTCTCTATTGCTACTTAATCCCTCTCAGAAGGGCCAACTACAACACTCATCTCCACCTAAACCAATATTAGACATGGTCCTGTCTCCTGTGATATGTTATGCTTCTGAAGACTAGAGGTGCACCGCTTCTTCTCTCTATGAATATTTTGCGCACTTTCATACATCGTACTTTTCGCTTCATTCAGATCTTTTACATGTGATTCAGGCGCAGTTAAGCTCCAGTATTGCATCACGAAATAGGGAGCGAGCGACAAAGTTATGTCATGAAGCTCTTCGTGCTCATAGTATGGGCACTGTTGCTATTGTCTCATGGATCTGGAAGCGTCATTTGTGCTGTCCTCCATGGGAACGATACAGATATGCTGTCGCTTCTTGATTTCAAGCGCGCAATCACCGACGATCCAAAAGGGCTCTTGAGCTCATGGAACACCAGTGTTCACTTCTGCAACTGGCAGGGTGTGAAGTGCAGCCTCGAAGAACATGAGCGCGTTGCAGAGCTGGACCTGTCGGAGCAGAGTTTTGTCGGGGAAATCTCTCCTTCCCTCGGAAACATGTCATATCTTACTTATCTTAACCTTTCCAGAAGCAAGTTCTCTGGTCAGATACCACATCTTGGCCGGCTGCAAGAACTGGAGTTTCTTGACCTGAGTCACAACTCGCTACAAGGGATTATTCCAGTGACGCTCGCAAACTGCTCCAACTTGAGGGTGTTAGACCTCTCAAGAAACTTATTGGTGGGTGAAATTCCAGCAGAAATATCCCTACTCTCCAATCTGACACGCTTGTGGCTTTCTTATAATGATCTTACCGGGGTCATTCCACCAGGCCTTGGCAATATCACTTCTCTAGAACATATTATTCTGATGTATAACCGGTTAGAGGGAGGCATTCCTGATGAGTTTGGGAAGTTGTCCAAAATGTCAAACTTACTCCTTGGTGAAAACAAGCTATCAGGTAGAGTCCCAGAGGCCATTTTTAATATGTCTCTGCTAAATCAAATGGCACTGGAGTTGAATATGCTAGTTGGTACTCTACCATCTAACATGGGTGATGCTCTCCCTAACCTCCGACTTCTTACGTTGGGTGGTAACATGCTGGAAGGTCTTATCCCAGACTCATTAGGCAATGCATCCGAGCTACAGCTGATAAACTTAGCATATAATCACGGGTTTAGAGGACGAGTCCCACCTTCTCTTGGTAAACTTCCGAAGCTCAGTAAGCTAGGTCTTGACACAAACAGTCTTGAAGCAAATGACAGCTGGGGCTGGGAATTCTTGGATGCATTGAGCAACTGCACTTCTCTAGAGATGCTTTCACTCTATGCAAATCGGCTACAAGGAAACTTGCCAAATTCTGTTGGCAACCTTTCGTCTAATGTTAACAACCTCGTGTTTGGTAGGAATATGCTATATGGATTAGTTCCGTCAAGCATAGGAAATCTCCATAGACTAACTAAGCTAGGACTGGAGGAGAACAGTTTGACTGGTCCGATTGATGGATGGGTTGGAAATCTTGCTAATTTGCAAGGTTTATATCTTCAACAGAACAATTTCACCGGGCAGATTCCAACTTCCATTGGCAATAACTCCAAGCTGTCAGAACTGTTTCTGGCAAATAATCAATTCCACGGTCCCATACCATCAAGTTTAGAAAACCTTCAGCAACTCTTGTATTTAGACCTCAGCTATAACAATCTTCAAGAAAATATACCCAAAGAGGTTTTTAGTGTAGCCACAATTGCCCAATGTGCGTTATCCCACAACAGCCTAGAAGGCCAAATTCCTCACATCAGTAATCTTCAACAACTCAACTATCTAGATCTTTCATCCAACAAGCTTACTGGGGAAATTCCACCTACTTTGCGCACATGCCAGCAATTGCAAGCCATCAAAATGGACCGGAACTTCCTCTCGGGAAGCATTCCCATATTTCTAGGCAGTCTGAACAGCTTGATCGAGCTCAACCTTTCACATAACAATCTCTCAGGCTCTATCCCAATTGCTCTAAGCAAACTGCAACTTCTCACCCAGTTGGATCTATCCGACAATCATCTTGAAGGAGAAGTACCAGTAGAAGGAATATTCAAAAATACAACAGCCATTTCCCTTAAAGGCAATTGGCGGCTTTGTGGAGGTGTACTGGACCTACATATGCCTTCATGCCCCGCTGCTTCTCATAGAAGATCTAGATGGCAATACTATTTGGTGAGAGTATTGGTCCCTATATTAGGCATCTTGTTACTCATATTAGTAGTCTGCTTATCCCTTCTCAGAAAGAGGATGCTGAGGATGCAGTTATCGTTGCCTTCTTCCGATGAGCAATTCCCTAAAGTATCTTATAAGGATCTAGCACAGGCTACTGGGAACTTCACAGAGTCAAACTTGATTGGGAGAGGAAGCTGCGGTTCAGTGTACAGAGCAAAACTAAACCCAAAACAGATGCTTGTGGCAGTGAAAGTTTTTGACCTTGACATGCAAGGTGCGGATAAAAGTTTCATCTCAGAATGTAAAGCGCTCAGAAATATTCGGCATCGGAATCTTCTTCCAATTCTAACTGCATGCTCAACAATTGATAATCGAGGCAGGGATTTCAAAGCTCTAGTCTACCAGTTCATGCCCAATGGCAACTTGGACACTTGGCTGCACCCGACAGGAGATGAAAAAGGCCCAAAACAATTGGACCTCTCTCAAAGAATGAAAATAGCTCTTGATATAGCCGATGCATTGCAATATATACACCATGACTGTGAGAGCCCTATTGTTCACTGTGACTTGAAGCCCAGCAACATCCTCCTAGATTATGATATGACAGCTCGTTTGGGGGACTTCGGCATCGCAAGGTTCTACATCAAATCCAAGTCAGCAGCAGCTGGGGGTTTGAGTTCAATGGGTACAATGACTCTGAAGGGCACGATTGGATATATCGCTCCAGGTAACAATATGTTTCTTGCTGTAAATTTGAATGCGGGCAACGAAGCGGTTGTTTACATGAACTTATGTTATTGAACGTTTTACTTGGTATTCAGAGTATGCAGGAGGCAGCTACCTATCCACCTCCGGAGACGTGTACAGTTTTGGGATAGTACTGCTGGAGATGCTGACAGGAAGAAGGCCGACCGACCCTATGTTCTGCGAGGGGCTTGACATCGTGAACTTTGTCAGGAGGAACTTTCCGGATCAGATACTTCATATCCTTGACGCTTCTCTCCGGGAAGAATGCCAAGACTGCTCCCAGGATAATCTGGAAGAAGAGAACGAAGTCCACCGGTGCCTGTTGTCCTTGCTGAAAGTGGCACTTTCTTGCGCGAGCCAGGATCCTAACGAGCGAATCAACATGAGAGAAGCAGCTACTGAACTGCACGCGATCGACGCGTCGTTTGTGTCTTGAAGTGGATGCTACGTACTAGAGCTGTATCATACATACATACCAGCTGATACGAAGCGTGTAACTAGAGCTGTACCATACATTCATACCACAGTGGCCGTGTAGAACTTTTGTACTCTAGAAAATTATTTGTTGGGCCGCGACTTTGCTCCTAGCCTTTGAAATGCTCATCTTTTTGCAAAGCACGGATCAGCCTTTGTGTTTTTTATAATTGCATAAAAAGATGGTATGCATGTTCCTTCAAGATTGCCCTGACATCATCTCAAAAACAAAAGAAAGATTGCCCTGACATTTAGCTTTTTGCCTGATATAAGGTGAATGCAGAAAACGGTATATTATTGTCAGGCTACTCCAGGGTTGCCTGGAGTGCACAACATTTGCACATGTTGGGTCCACTGCCAAGTTGATAATGGTATGATGCCCTTTATGCTCTGAATTAGGCATGGCACTAGAGCATATGCGTCGATGCTGGTCTGTTTTTTTTTTAATCAATTGTGGTTTCTTAGGGGAGAGCATCGATGCTGCTCACTGGAAGAACTGAATTGGTATCAAAAGGAAAAAGGGACCCGTCTGGGCGCTTCCATTCCATAGCTGTGTGAATGAAAGCCTTGTGGCTCCAATGCTGCACGCTAGGGGCCGAGGATGGATCCTGATGACTAGAGTAGAAGCATCATACGGATCATAGTGTCGTTATCTTCTCTTCAAAAGAAAATACGGAGATTGGCGCATCCGCGCATGTTGCTGAATGCTGATCTACTACGTCCAGATAAGAAAAGAGTTATGTATTCCCACATGTAACTGAGACGTGGAAGGACAGAAAACTTGCGGCCTTCCGTTCCTTCCACGTGTGGAAAACCTTAGAATCAGCCTCAAACAAGACTGACATTTGACCTTGCAAATGCTCAACTGAACAATTCTCCCTGGTCGCTAAAATTAAAATGTGTACAGTCATAAAATGTGCAGATGCAAATGCTCAATTGAACAATTCTCCACGACCATGAGAGCGTCCAAACCCCTCAAGATGTCCCAAGAACAGACGCTTAATACAATGCATTTGCTTATTTTTTGCCAAAAATATCCTTGTCCCACCAGAATCGAGTATGTATATTAACAGGATGCAACTCAAAGTGGGGAGAAGAGTTCTTCCTTGACAAGAGAACCAACCAATCAATCAATCAAAACTGTAATGCAAGCCAAGAAAAAAAGAATGTCAAACTGTAATCCAAAATCCACCTGCTGGAGCTGGAGGCTGGAGCTCGAGCTAAAGGCTAGGCCGGCGGGCGATAGTAGCTGTATGCGCTGTAGAAGGTCTGCATCATGGTGAGCAGCAGGAGGAAGACGCCGGCGACGACGGAGACGATGGCCCACGGGTTGGTGAAGTAGTTGTGCTGCAGGCTGGCCACCCAGGTGCTCCACTTGTGGTCGTAGTACCGGTTCACCTGGTCCGACAACCCGGAGAGGTAGCTGTCGTTGATGTCGAACACCACCTCCAGGCACAGCCGGTTGAACAGCTCCGCCACCTCGCCGTCGCTGCCCAGCCAGTGCTCGATGATGCCCCGGTCGTGCAGGTACTTGACGTCCTCCGCCGAGTTTATCAGGTTGTCCATGAAGATGGCGTAGGAGGTGATGTTGTTCCCGCCCGGCGTCGCGATGTCCATGTGGCACTGCTCGAACGCGATCAGGTTCAGGAACAGCGCCTTGGTGCCGTCGTGGATGAGGATCCGCGGGATGTGGAGCACCCCCTTGTCGAACCGGATGTCCCAGAACCGGTCCGTGTTGCGCCGCCGCCGGCACCGGATGCCCGCCTCACGGAGCTCCGACACGCAGTGCACGAACTGCTGCCGCCGCTTGTCGGCCACGCGCCGCAGCCCCGACCACTTCTTCAGCCACAGCCGCGCCGCCGGCGGCGGGGTGGGCTGCATCCCGGCGCGGAGGAGGCTGCGCCGGAACACGTCCAGGCAGTGCAGCATCGGGTTTGACAGCGGGTCGAACGCCGCCGCGGCCGCCGCGTCCGAGTCCACGGAGGATTCAAGCTTGAACCGGTCCTTCCGGTGCAGCGGCGTGTCCGTCGGCATCAGCGGGTCGAAGAACCGCACGGCGAGGCTGGCCACGGCCCCGGTCTGCTCCGGGTGGCCCAGCTGGATCCCGAGCAGCAGGTCCAGCACGAACAGCGGTATCTGGTTCTCGAGCAGGATCATGTCGTTGCGGATGGCGTGCATGGCGCCGCGCATGGCAAAGACGGGGTCGTGCCGCGAGTAGCCCAGATCGTCCACGAACCCCTTGGCGCCGTCCAGCGCGCCGCGGAAAAGCTCCAGCACGAAGGTCCCGTCCAGCACCAGGCACTGCGCGAAGTCGTTGGCCGGCATCCAGGCGACGCGGCCGTCGTAGCACGACCGCACCCGCTCCTCCATGGGCCGCAGCGCGTCCAGGTAGGCGGTGACGTCGTGGCCCGTGCGCTTGAGCACGTGGTGCAGCGCGCGCCACTTGTGGCGCTCCATCTCACGCAGCCGCCGCTTGCCGGCGTGGAGCGGGCCGATGGACACCACCTGCGGCGTGTAGGCGCGCTCGTCGCCCTCGCGGAGGGACTTGGGCACCCGGTACACGGACAGCCGCGCCCACGGGCACGCCGCCTCCTCCGCGCGCGCCTGCGCCAGCTTCCCGCGGATGGTCACCACCCATTCCGGGTCCTGCGGCTTGGGACTGTGCGCCGGTGACTGCGCCGACGGGACCGCGGCCTGCTGGTCCCGGTCTTGGCGCGTCAGTGTCTCCGCTGCCCCCGGCGTGCCGTTGGCGACGAGCAGGCTGCGGGGGAGCGCCTGCCAGTGCGGCGACGGGGACTTCTTGAGGTTGGCGTCGACGGTCTCCTTGAGCTTGAGCGTGATGAGGTACCAGCTCAGGACGTCCTTGTTGAAGACGGCGACCATTGGCGAAAGCTTGGCTTGGCTGCCCGGCTGCTGGGTCTCACTGGTCCGGTTATGGACAGATCAAGGAGTGCAAGCAACGTGCAGGATGATGATCTTTTTTGCTCGAAAATTTAATCGCGGATAATGATTGATGACTGGAGTTATCAGTGTTGCTTGTCGTGCTGTACTACAATTATTGGAATTTCTTCTATAAAAAAGGAGTTTGCTGCCGAGTACTCCTTCGTATGAGTATTTGACAAAAAACTACTACATTAAAGGTTACCGTCCCACAGAACTACCACTTTCAAAAAAGTGACTGATAACTATCAAAAATTTCTAATGTTGTGACTGAAAACTACCACTTTTAAAAAAGGCCAGTTTAGACGATTTAAACGTGTTTATGACATGCGGGGCCCACCCGTCAGAGCTGATGTGGCGGCAAAGTCAACTCCGTTTATTTTGACCGTTACGTTGACTGTTATTACAAGCGGGGCCCACCTGTCAGCATCAATCTTCCTCTTCCTTCTCCTCCTCTCTCTCTTTGGCATTTCGTTGAACACTTGCTGTGCACCCGGGCTTGAGCTCCGAACTCCTCCATGACGACGCCCCGGTGCAGCACCTCCCTGGCGTTGGTTGGGGACTAGAATGGCGGCGCAACCACGGCGGCTGGAACTATGGAAGCGGCCGCCGAAGCTGACAGAATTTCCTCCAAGGCCATCGGCGCCACCACCGGACGTAGCTCCTCGACGACGGCCTCCTTGAGGATCTTGTGCTCGAGCAACTCGGTGCGCAGGCAGGACTCATGCTCCTGCAGCTCCTCGACGAGGCGCGCAAGCTTGGCGGCGCCCGGCGCCGTGGCCGCGCGCGCCGGCTACACCTGCACGGAGTACGGGAGGTGGGCGACGAGGAGCCCCAGGAGCTCATGTGGGAGCTCGGACCAAGGCAAAGCCTCCTCCAGCTCCTCGACGAGGCGCGCGAGTTCGGCGGCGTCCGGCACCGTGGCCGTGCGAGCCGGCTGCACCTGCACGGAGGAGCAGGAGGCGGACGACGAAGCGCCCCAGGAGCTCATGTGGGAGCTCGAACCAAGGCGAGTATTAGCTAGGTTGGTCCGTGCATGCCGGTGGTGGTTGTCGCCGGCAGAGGTGACCTCGTTGGAGTGACGCGAGGGGGAGAGGTGGTCGCCGGAGTGGTTGGGCAGCTCGGGCTCTCCCTTTCCAGACAGGATCGAGGCATGGGGAGAGGTGAGCGCCGGCAGTGGAGGACGTCGAAGGAAGCTCGCGGGTGCACACAAGGTGTTTGAGGAACTGGCAAAGAGAGAAAGGAGGAGGAGGAAGAAGAAGAGTGATGTTGACAGGTGGGCCCCATTTGTAATAACAGTCAACGTAACCATCAAAGTAAACATAATTGACTTTGCCGCCACGTCAGCCCTGATGGGTGGGCCCCGCATGTCATAAACGTATTTAAATCGTCTAAACGGATCATTTTTCAAAAATGGTAGTTTTTAGTCACAAAATTAGAATTTTTGATAGTTATCGGTCATTTTTTAAAGTGATAGTTCTGTGGGACGATAACCCCTAATATGGTATTTTTTTGTCAAATACTCCCTTCGTAGTGGAGTACTTTGTTGCCACCTTGCGGTGCTCAGCTGTGTCCGCGTGCCTGTATGAATTCATCTCATTCGCAAAGAAGTAAAATCGTAGGCCACGTAGGAAGTTGCTTACTTCAAGGCATTCAAACATCACTTTTACTGTAAGACTAGCCACAATGGATGGTAACATAGACTAGTAACATGTACATGTTACTAATCTATGTTACAATCTCTATAGTGGGGAGTAACATGCAACACTTCATTTATTAGGCTATAGACTCATTTTGCCTTGATATGTGTGAACTAGCTATGTTACCACTTTTCCCCATTTCTTCATTTATTGTTTGCCACATCATCTATTTTATCTAGATACGTGTGATGTTACTACCTATGTTACTCCCACTGTGGGTAGCCTAAGAACAACTCTAGCAGGATTTTTTTTCAAAACTATGACGTATTTTGTAGCAAATTCGGAAACTACGGCATGCTTTGGAGAAAAATCAAATCTAGCACCCCGTCGGCCAGGTGTTGGTCGAAAAGGGTGTTTTCGGCCACCTGTTGGCCGAAATAGGGTTTTTGGCCTTGCCTTGGCCGAAAATGCGCGGAGCTGGCTGAAAAGGGTGTTTTCGGCCACCCTTTGGCCGAAATAGGCATTTTGGTCAAGTGTAGGCCGAAGTTGCATGGCTCGTGCATTAGGCGTAATTGTATTTTCCCGCCACCCGTTTCCCGCCAACCCCTTCCCGCCATATGTTCCCGCCAACCCTTTCCCGCCATATCACAGTCATTCTTTCCCGCCATTTTCCCTCTAGGGACCGGTCAATCTGTGCCTCCGACAACTGAACATCGGGATATCCTAACGAGACAATCTACATAGAAATGTAATGATTGTATGAACATCGGGCAACTAAAAAAAAACATTTGTTTAAGTGGCCGTGATGGTTACCTGAAACTGGCTCAACCATCTAAAAAGAGGTCCGTGAGGATCGTTGTCTCTAGCCCTAGTAGTCGGGAGCGCAGCCAAAAAACGGGTCTACATCGCTGCTTGCCAACCAGATTCTGCCTCTAAGGGACCTATGGCAGCACCGGCCAGAGGTAATCCCAATAAGTAAGACACATCCTGTAAAGTAGGCGCCATCTCTCCCCAGGGAAAGTGAAACGTATGTGTCTCTGGTCTCCATCTATCTACTAAGCAGGTAAGGAGTGACTTGTCATAAGAGAAATGTTTCACTTGCCTCTTGTGTAACTGCAATGGTTCACCTGCCTCATCTAAGTCCGGACCATCAATCCACTCATCCAATGTACCCTCAACCAGCCGTGCCAAGGGTAGAAGTCCAGCCCAACTTAACCTATAAAATAAAGAGATTGTTAGCGGCTATGAAAAGTATGTCAAACATAGTAAGTCATTATATGGACTCCATTATATGCACACATACCTATCAACCCATGAATCGTGTATCATCCAGTTAGTCTTTGGGGTACGAGTGACCAACACATCTAAGTTGTTGCCCGCTTCCGTAAGGGTGCCCCGGTGCTTTCTATCGATGTTACCATTAAGCAACGGATACGAAGACATATCTGCAATTCAAACAACAAATGTCAGGTGCAAATAAAACATAGTATGACATATTACAAATTAAAACATAGTCCTGACATATTACATATTAAAACATAGTCCTGACATATTACATATTAAAACATAGTCCTGACATATTAAGAATTAAAACATAGTCCTGACATATTACAAATTAAAACATAGTCCTGACATATTGCAAATTAAAACATAGTCCTGACATATTACATATTAAAACCCACTACGACACATTATATAGCTTGTGAGTTATTTCTTCCTCGTCCGCTCCTTCGGCTTCGACTGCCACGACCACGTTCGCCTCTTGCTCCTGTTGTCGCAGTCGTCGATGTGCTAGCACTCGTCGATGTGGAAGCACCATCTTTGTTCAGGTCGGGACAATATTTCATCCTATGCCCATAAGCCGCGCATAACAAACATTGTCTGGTTGCTCCACCAACTTCAGACTGGTCCATATCGTTCCGGATGCGACGGGCCTTTCGTCTGCCCCTACTTGTTCGCCGAAGGTCTGGATGCGGGATGTATACTCTCTCACCGTCGTTTACCTTGTTGAAATTGCCGACGACTCTAAACCCTGTCATCTTGCATGTCCATGTGTTGAGCACTGCCTCTTTTAAATAGTATGGGGACACGAAGGAGATAGCATCCAACTCAATCTGGCCACAGGCAGCCAACACATGAGAGCAAGGTAGGTGCAACAACTTCGGTTTGTTGCATGTACACTCACACGTTGGATAAAATTCCGTTCCAATTTTTACCTCGTGTGTCTTCACCTCATGTCCAGAACCAAAACCATCGGTAGGAAGCTGAACCTCATACCTCCTTTCTTGATTCCCTATGAGTCTGACAGTGTGCTTCTTTGCTTTCTCTATCTTCTTTGCCATGTATTTCATGACACGGCTACAATAAGGTGTGTTCTGATTATCTTCAATATGCTTCTTTGCTAACCCGTGCCTTTCTCTGAAATATCTCAAAGTGCCATGGAATACAGCCTCCACAATAGCGGTGAGTGGCAATGCTCTATTCCCTCTCAGCACAAAGTTATACACCTCTGCAAGATTGGTTGTCATGTGGCCATACCTAGCTCCATGTGTGTCATGCAGCAAAGACTAGTTCACTGGAGGCTCTTTCTCTATCCACTCAGAAAAATTCTTTATTGCCCTTCCCTTCTTTCTCTTAGTATTAGGAGGGTCAATTGCTGGCAAGTCACAAAGACCTACTGGCTCCTCTAGCTCCGCGATGAGTGCTGCTAATTTAACCTGATCTTCTTCCATTTTCTTCCTCGCACGGACCTGCTTCTTAGTAAACTCATCTAGTTTTGACCAAATAAATCCGTATTTGCGCTGCTGGCTCTGCTTGCATAATTTTTTGAACAAGTTCATCAACCGCTTGTTCTTGAACTGTGAGAAAAAATTAGCCCCAAGATGGCGCATGCACCACCAGCTCTGCAAGTCCCTCCAAGGTGTTGGTTCGTCAACTGTTGGATTACGTAGTGTCTTCACGGCCTTAAATATACCAGCATGTCTGTCATGAATCACACACGTTTGGTAGGTCCTTCACAATGGCAATTTTCACTTGCCGGAGGAACCATACCCGGCTGGGAAAGTTCTCACCCTCCACAAATGCCATGGCAAGTGGGATGATTTGATTGTTCCCGTCCACACCAATAGCAGTCAGGATTTGCCCTCTATACTGACCGGTCAGGAATGTACCATCCACAAACATAACAGGAGGACAATGCCGGAAAGCTTCGATGCACATAGCGAAAGAGAAGAACACTCGTTTCAACACCTTGAAATCTGGTATACTCAGCAACCTCATGTGTTGTACGTTCACATAAGTGCCCGGATTCCTCTCCTTCAGTATGCCAAGGAGACGGACAACATTATCATATGAGTCAAAGAACGTCCCAAACCTTTCCTCCATAGCCTTCTGCTTAGCCCTCCAAGCCTTCCCATAAGGAATGACATAATTCCATCTGACCTTCACTGCTGTCTGGATGTGTTTTGCTTCCATATCTTTCTTCTCTACTATCTCTGTATACATGAGTTGCGCAATGAGACTAAGTCAGGTTCGGATGCTTCACCAGCAGGTTCTTCCTCACACAATTATGTGGGACAACAATGGTGACAACCCAGTGGATGTCATACTTCGGCACGTGCCCGTGCACCTTCCCAGGACAACCTGTTTCAACACATTTCACGGTATAGTTTGTTGGACTTGATATGTGTGTCCGGAAAACCCTTTGTGTAGACATAGCCCACTTTATCACCGCATACTTCAATTTTTTTTCTTTGTATCAAACATAGCCCCTATTTGTACTTGGTTCAGATTATACTGCCATGGAGTCGCATGGCCATCGTTGACCGTAAGGCCGGTGGATATGTCCTGCTCCCATGCAGAAGGAATCGGTACCTCAACTTCATCCTCAAAATTTTTAGAATCCAATTCCTCCAGCAATCCATCCTCGTCCTCTTCCTCCATCACCCTCTGCATTTCATCCCCTTCCTCATCCCCATCAGCAAAACCAGAACCAGCTAATATTATCGACTGGCTACTCTGCCCAGTATTAGGACCACAAACATTGTGTGGCACGTAGTCCGACTCTTTCTCGGGTTGGCTAGCATCCACATCTTGTGGTTGTGACCCGGATAAAACAATCTCGTTAGCCACTTCACTGCCTTGGCCGGGTTCATACTCCCTGTGGAGTTGTACGGTATTCTCCTCCTTCGGCACAGGTTGCACAAGTGCCTATGGGTGGATTCTTCGGTCTCGGCAGCGTCTTAACAGGGACAACCAATGCTGACTCCTATCTACCGGCATCAACTCCCACTTGACATTTTTACAGGATTTGGTCCACAAAGCATGAATACTGACGGAACATACTTCAGGATCCAGCCTGAAACTCGTTGTCAACCAGTACTTCAACTGTCTAATGTCCAGTCTGTCCGGGTCTGCTAGTGTCATGACGCCATTTTTAAACTCTAAGATCAACCCCCAACTCATTATATCGAACATTACCAGTGCCGTAGTTAAACAGTCAGATTTACCGATTCTGACATTTTCACCTGTCAGACATTGTCATCTTCTCATTAATCACAACGAACACTAATATTACCCACTACACGAACTATGCGCTAAAATGCCTCCACAAATATATTAGCACTAAAATTCGCAATATGACTTATATACACTAATTAAACTATACAATTTAGATAAAATAAATTTGTGACGACATGGTTATACCTTTGAAGCGTGTGTCCCTAGCTTCTTGCTCCTCTCTTCGACTCAGCGGCACCGGCCACCACGCGGAGTTCTTGCACCATCGGACAACGACACCGCCGCCCCCTCGACGATAGGAGGTTCAACTCCGGTCACCCCCCAAGCCGCACCTCCTCCTCCACAGCTGCTGCTCCTCCTCACCACCACCTACTGCCCAACCCCACGTCCTCCTCCCCACCATGGCTACTCCTCCCCAAACGCATCAAAAACTATCCCATAGCAAGAAATAACACCGTAGGCCGTCGAGGATTGCTACGATCTATGAATTCTATGGCTTGGATGTGAAAATGGGTGGCAAATGGAGGAGATCGGAGTGGGGTGGCGACCTACAGAGAAGAACTGAGAGAGAGAAAGAAGAACAGAGGCGACAGGAAGAAGACGGGCGCGGCGCTGGCTTATCCAGCCTTTTTCGCCGATGGATGGCCGAAAACTAGTTCGGCCTATGCGTGGCCGAAAACGGCCCAATTCGGTCAGCTGGTGGCCGAGGCTACTATTATCGGCTGGGCCACCGCCGACGCCATGTCTTCGGCCCAGAAAAGCACGTCTTCGGTCAACCGCGGGCCGAAGACCCCTTTTCGGCCAAAGTTAAGCCGAAAACCCCCTTTTCGGCCCAAGCAAGGCCGACAGGGTCATACTTTTGAATTTTTTCCATTCTGTCCTATAGTTTTTGAATTTGCTTCAAAAAACGTGATAGTTTTGAAAAAAAATCCTCTAGCAGACCCCGCATCCTCCCGACCCGCAAAACGTTTTTGCAGTTCACGGAAAAACGCCTTTGCGGGCCGGCGCGGACGGCCGCAGTTGCAGACCCCGCATAATGGACCCGTAAAAAAGGATATTCCCAGAATATGCTTTTTTACGGGTTGGGGTTGCGGCGTCTGATCTGGCGCAGGTCCTCCCGGCCCGCAAAACTTAAATTTACAGCGTAATTTGATCTAGCATATTGCATTGCTTTGCTTTATTATAACAACATTGGATACAAAAGGCATCACCAAATCTTTGCTAGAATAGCAAGAGCAAAGAAAACAAGAACTACAAGTATGCATTTTAGAAGATTTCCAACTTCCGTAATTGCTCCCACTAGTTGGACTAATATCTTCTCCATGCATTCGTTGTTGATCTGTGGATTCTTGATTTTGCATTCTTCTTTCTTCATCTTTGGTTCGGAAGAAGTAGATGTTGCTTCCCCTCTAGTTGCACATGCAGCCGCATCATTGCCTTCGATTGTACTAAGGAGTGCACTAACATCTATTAAATTTCTTTCTATCAACAAATCAATGTATTGCCCTTCCCAAAACCAAAATGAGCATCCATCGTCCTATACAAAAGAATGAGCAAGCTCGAAGTGAGCCACCGCAATTGAACTAAAGAATGAACTATGAAACGAGCTACCGCAAGTGCACGTACCCCGTCGTTTTCGCATTTGAAGAACACCCATCCGGGGTGCTTCGGCGTGCTCGAAGTGAGCCGCAGCACTTTCCGCGTGCAATCGTCGCACTCTATGAGCGGCATCAGCAAGCCACAAAGACGCTGCGCGAGCGCCGAGCCCGGTGGACGGCCGGACGAGTTCATGCCCGCAAACCTTCGGCGACGGCGGGCGGACGAACTCGTACCTGCATGCGGCGATGCGCCCTTGCCTAGGCTGCGGGAGAGGCTCCCCGACCACTCCATCGCTTGGGGCAGCAACCGGCGGCCAGAAAACGCCAAATCCAGCGCCCCGCGATGAAGTGCCGCAGATCTGCAAATTCGGGGGCCCACCGACGCAGAGGGGAGGCCTCGTGCGCGTGGCGGCCTTCCGGCGTGCTCCTGCCGGCTGCGGTCACCGGAATCTTGGGTGGCGGCCGGCGGCAGCACGAGGGGGAGAGGAGAGGTGGTTGGTGGGAGAAGCGCGGGATGAAATGTCCCCCCACCAACCGCTTCCGCTTATATGCAGGGCACCGCAGCCACGAGGGGGAAACCCGCGTTTTTCCGGGTTGGGCTCGGGATTTTGCCGCGCCCCCTAGAATTTTTTGCGGGCCGTGGCGGGATGCGGGGTCTGATCGGACTGGTTTTTCCGCCCCGACCCGCATTTTGGCGGTTATTTTACGGGTCGGGACGGGATGCGGAGTCTGCTAGAGTTGCTCTAAGCGATTAGCATGGCTTTGGTTTCTGCAAGATTCAACCAATCACGTCATCCTAATCATGCTCCAACCCCATGATGCTCCGACGTTTCCATCCAAATAACGGATACGTTTAACTAATACTCCATGCCGTGTTTGACAAGCTCTTGACGGTGAGCCTACAGATGATCATTTGTTTTTTCTTATTGTTGCATGTCAACGGTGCACCAATGAAATGGTCGGCGTGATGGGCGATTTGCCAGTGGAGGTTAGTGCGCGACATAGAGCTCAGGTTAACAGATGCTTGGCTGAGGACCAAAAGTTGGCTAGCCACCCGGCACAAGACGGGCATCAGCTCCTGCCACCTCACAACGTGAAAAGAAAGAAGTTTTGTGTCACATTTCGGGGATGGGGGCAGCATAAAGACGGCGACGGCGAGGAGTGTGGTTGCACACGACAGATTTGTGATTCCTAGCCGTTGGGCGTCCTTCGGGACTGTGGAGTGACGGGGTAGTGGAGCGCACGCACGAACCCCATCGCAAAGCTGAAAAAACTGCAGATCACTCCGTCCCCATTACCGGCGAGGCAAGGCCCACCTCGTGTGGAGATTAAAGACTGAATAGTCACTGCAAGGAAGTTGATCATGGACTGTGGTGGCCGGAGCCTGCGGCAATAACTTGGCACGATGACGACCAGCCTGTGTCTCTCTCCAGATCATTGTCCATGGCAGGGAATGATCGGCCGCCATTGCGGTTGGCTGCAAGCTGCATCGTCGACTTCAGAGTAATTGCCTTAACGTGTTTCAGTCTTAAATTCTTTGTGGAGTGCTCGCTCCTATGTAGACATAGACATAAATTGCTCGTTTCTTCCTGCATTCTCGACTTTTTTTTCTCTTTGTCTTCTGACAAGAGAAGCACTCTCAACTTTGATTTCATCACAGGGTATCCTAGAGCTTGGGCCGTGGATTATGTACTATATAGGGATGGCTTCAGCTTCCATTTTCGTTATGGGCTGGGCTGGGCTGGGCCGTGAACGCACCAGGCCTGTGATTTGACAAAGGATCCTCTTCAACAACAATGAAGGAAAGGGTTTTCAAGAAGAAAAAAAACGAAAGAAAGGGTATGGTATACTCCCTCCGTTTTTCCTAAATATAAGTCTTTCTAGAGATTTCAACAAGTGACTACATACGAAGCAAAATGAGTGAATCTACACTCTAAAATATGTCTACATACATCCGTATGTTGTATTCCATTTAAAATGTCTAAAAAGACTTATATTTAGGAACGGAGGGAGTAGCACTCATGATTGTAAATTCCCACAAAAAAACCATTATCAGAAAATCCTATTTACCGCTTGTTGCGGGGATTCATTCAGAAGTGAATCCCTGTAATACATCTTGCCTTCTGGATTCGAATTAGATTTGCGAACTGTATAGGATTATTTGCTAGGATGCATCAATTCCTAAAATGATCATCTCATTATTTTTTGATTGTCTACTATAACAAGATTTGCCCGACTACGATGAGGGACGGGCGATGACAACGGTGTGCCTTTGGCGCTTCAGTGATTGTAGTTGTCACTAGATGGTCTATGGACATCGATATAAACATTGTTACTTCTTGTCTTCATTCTATTACCATGATGTCTAATGAATAGATCGGAAGTTTTTACCACAAAAAAAGGTCTCACAAAACAATCTTTGAAACATGCACCCTTGACGTAACGGGGCACCACACCACTATTTGTTCCAATTTTGAGAAGGTCTTTCTCTCATTTTTTTTTACTTTTCTATGTGTTTCTTTGTTAGTTTTATAAGTACTCTTTCATTTTTATTATGTTTGTTTTTTCTTCCCTTTTCTATTTCCTTTTCCATTTTTTAAATTTGGAACATGTATTACAAATTCTTGAACATGTTATAAATTAGGAAGATTTTTTTAATTCGTAAAGAATAATATTCATAATGTTTTAAATCACGATCATTTTTCCAATTTGTGAGCCTTTTAAAAATTTGTAAATATTTTTCAAAAATTCATGAACATTTTTTTTCATATTTTTGAACAATTTCTTTATTAAGTTCCTGAAGATTTAAAAAAAAATTCAGAAACCTTTTCAAATTCCTGAATATTTTTTCAAAACTATAGGGAAGTACTCCCTCCATCCCATAATATTTTTCAAAACTAGTGTAAAAAACGCTCTTGTATTATGGGACGGATGGAGTATTATAGTAGAAACCGGGAAAAATAAAAAAAGACTGACCGAAAACCCGACTGGAAAAAATCGTCAGCACGCGTAGCGCGACATGGGCCACAGCGCAGTGTGCATTATGGCAACATTTCGACGCTTAAGGCGCAGAATACGAGGTCCTGCCATTTGATCTCTCAGGACAGACCAACTGCCTTCCTCGCCCGCCTGCTCCGACCAAGTTGTCTGACGATCTGCAAGATACATGAAGGTTTGATGTTTCATGCACTGAAATATGCTGCCACCAAGGCACAAAGTGCCATACAAGGTTTTGTATACTTGTTCGTGGAACGTCAAGGTTCTGTATACAGTGTTGGAAACTGGAATAGTACACTCATAACTCATTTTGGTCGAAATGATAACTTTCCACATGTTGACCATGATTGTATCTACCGGCAAGAGGAATCATGCAGCCACGAATTTGTTCAAAAGTAAAAAAGATGGATCCCAGTAGCTTCAACTTTTCCCGGTCTCCGAGACACCGAGATGATGCTCCATGGTGGGGGTTCTTTTTCAGAGAACCCACAAGGAAACCAAGGGACGACGAAGGCCTCCGCCTGCATCCGGTGCAGGGTACCGGTGTCGTCCATCGTCCTTGGCGTCACAGAAGATTTCCCCGCGTAGCTTCTGTTTCTGGTTTACTTACTCCAGGACGTCACCACTTCACGGGTTCAGACCTACTCCTCCGGTCCTACCTACCAAGCTCGTACCAACCCAGAACTAGCTAGGCATATCACGTGAGAGACGCAACGAGGTAACACCGGCGGTTGAGACTTGGGAGTAAAACGCCTTCATCACATGACCTGGATACCCAATTTCGTCAAGCTTTGGTTGGTTTTCGCTACCCAATCTCGATCGGTCTCGACATTTTTGAAACAAGGCAAAGGACTTGCCATTTTCATTTAATAAGGAGAGGTTTGAGAACAGACATCGCCAAGCGACGGAAAAACAAAACAATTACTCTCGCGGCATTACATTACGCAAATGCTTAGCACCTGCATTGGCCCAAATCGAAACTTCCTCTTTGATGCCTCGCATGACAATCGCCACCGGCGCCACTTTGCTCCTGAATACACGAGCATTCCTTTCATTCCATATCTGCCATCCCACAAGAAGTAACAGAGAAGATAGGGCCTTCGTCGGGAGTGTATTATCAGAAAGAACCGCATCCCACCAAGATTTCACCGAATAGGTCTCGACATGAAGTGCAGCTCTGAGACGCTGCATTCATGACGGGGTCAAGAGGCCAATAATACATTCTTGTCGATTGTCATCCAGCAGACAATGCAGTACGGCCACACATCCATGCCACCGCCTGCAGACATCATGACGGTTGACGGAGCAAGGATCAGATCAGTCTGGCACCAGATGACCAGCGGAATTTTGGCTTTGGAGCCACGGGGTGCTCAAAGAAAATGGCAGGGCAAGGCAACAGATACACAACGTTTTACCTGACACGGCATTGTCAATTTTGTCACGGTGTCACGGAGCTGCTATCGTGAAGCATAGCATAGCACGCATGTGTAAGTCACGCTGGCTTAACTTATAAAAAACCGGAGAAATGGCAACGTCTTATTTGCAGAGCAAGGGTCCTCTTGGCGGCCACGAGCACCAACCACACATATACTTGGTGTGCAAAATATCAAACGGGCCAAGAAATATCATCAGGGGCGTGGTGAGGCAGGAAGGAGAAGGAACGGCCAGCGAAAGCAGGCGACAAGACATCCACATACACTCGCACTGAATTTTAATAAACAAGTTTCGCGCAGGACCTAGCTACAGGTCGGCGTGGGCCGTTCAGCGAACACGTCCCGGTGAGTTCTCTTCAACCTCCATAATGCATATCCATAGACTGTAGGAACGGATCGGGGGGGAAATAATGCAATCGATCGAGATGAGAGCGACGGCTAAGATGGTGGCAGGAAGAGGAAACTGCAGCCAGCAGCAGCTCGATTATCAGTTTTGGAATCTGATCAGAAATGAGGTATAGTAGTACTGGAATTCACGAGCGGCGCCAGAGACCTATAAAATTGAGAGTGGTGCCCAGCCTCCCAGGAAGACAAAATTTGAAAAACGGGCGCGCAGTTCCCCGGGTGTGGTGTGGGTGTGGGCGGATCACCGGGGTCAGAGGGCATGCATCGTGCCCCAGTTTCCGTGCAGGCGACGAGCATCCGAAGCAAAGCGCACAGCGAAAGATGTGGTAGCGGACAAAATGACCGACAGGCTTCACGTTTCGGATTAATGGCGCTCACGCGCCCGGCACAGTAGGAGCACTGTTCCATCAGTGGCTGCGGCAGCGATCGACCAGCCGGAGAGGGCACCATTTCGAACGTCCAAGATAGAGGTGCTTCGTGTCGACAGACTGGGCAGCATGACCCGCAAATTCAAATTTTCACTACCAGCATATGCAATGTTCTGTGGACTTTGGTTCCTCTGGGAGCATTTTCTCAAACAAGCTTTGCATCACCCCTTGGCTGTATTTTATTTATATACTATGTCAGTTGTTATGTTTGGTTAGTTAAGCAGATGCCCTAGTTTGACCAACTACCCCTACATTTGTGCTTAGTAAAAGATCTTTCTCCCCCACTTCACTATCTGATGGTTTTCTGTCAGGCTGATCCGCTGAAAATATCAGAAAGAGTATTGATAAGCACTCTATTACTTTTATTGATAGCTACACTGATTTTTTATAGCCCTCCATGTCAAGGCAATGAAGCAGATAAAAGAACAACATTGACTACATCCTCAAAGAATCTGTCGAGGTCCAAGACTAACCTGTAACGCGTATGCAAGACTTGACACATGCGCATCATCATCACACTAACCCTTGAAAGCTCCTACTAATAGTTTTTCTTAAGGACCAGACACAAGTACAACAAATATCTAACTTTTATTCACCCAGGAAGATATACCCCAGTGACAAGGCATTTACTGACAACTGACTATGATGTCTTTGTGACAAAAGGAGGAGAGCTACTCTTATATGAACTTATATTTGCTTAACTTGTACTCCAAACACAACAAACCTACAAGCGCACTTTCAAATGTAGCGTGCTACACATTTGTTACAAGTTAATTCTCAGCACCAACAAGGTTGTTACCAGTCATATGACAACAACTAACCAAAGTCTCGCAATATAAAATTTACGACTCAAAAGTATCGACAGGCACAGGCACGGACTAGATATTATAAACTGAAACACAAGAGAATAAGTAATCACCGACTTTACTCTGTTTCTAGATGTGAGTTATCATGGATTGGTTAAGATGACGATTCAATTAACATGCCAGCGTAAACCGATAAGACACGTATACCACTTTACACGATATGGAATCCTTCACAATCAGCATATCACTACCACTGCTAATTAAACTTCCAAGCAACAACTAGCATATCGCTATCCAAGACCTTTATAAGTAACAACAGGAAATGGCACCTGGTTTAAAGTATGCATTTTCTTTGATTGTTTCCGTGCACCATTTCATTTGCATACTTTATGGATGACAAGTTGGACAAACTGAATAAGAATCGTCTATGCACAAAGAAAGATATCAAATCTCAATTCCGCATGTTCTTGCTACAAGCCTACAAGACTAACTCAAACTATTGTGCGTAGTTGCATAGCATGTGCCAACATTGTATGCCGACAATCGACAGTGTTTGGCATCGATATATTGACTAAATGTATGTGTTCGACAGTGAAGGTTAATGTTTAAGTACTGATCTAGAAATGCAAACACGGAGTTGCAGCTTGATGCAAACAAACAAAAAAAGATTTTCCTGGATACGGATGGAAGCATGTTGATCACCAGCAGTGCTGTACCATAGCAAGGTAAAATCAGAACAAGGGGGAGACTACTGATGATGCTATTAGCTCCACAGTAAAACACGGAATTATCCATAATGGAGGTTTTGCATGGACTGGATATGAAATGTAACAAGCTAAGGAACACGAACATGAGACTAGAAACGATCAATAGCAAAGGAGTTCATGGATTTCCATATCCCACATCACGCTGGTGGAGGGTTGCCAAATCTCCTTCTAAGTGCCGACATGACGCTCCGCATCCTACTGTTCGCCTGAGCAAAAGATTGTGCACCAGCAGCATTAGTGGGAAGGTCCATGGCAGCCATCTGACCAGTTAGCTCTGTAACCTGTGCTTGTTGTCCAGTCTCTTGCACACCATTTTCACTTGGAGCGACCGCATCATGCTCCAACACAATATCCAGGCTGATCGAGAAGGAATCCCCCCTGGCCATCTTCAGATGCTCAACGCATTCATACGATACTCCGCGGCACCTCTTCAACTTCACCTTGACCAAACTGGGGCAACCCCCATTCAGTGCTCCCATCCCGCGATCTGTGACCGGGCATCCCTTGATGCAAAGCTTCTTGAGAGCAGCACATCGCTCTGCCAGGCAGATAATCTCGGTATCCCCTACAGTCTCACAGCCACAAAGCGCAAGACGCTCCAATGCGCGGCAGTGCTCACCAAGCATCCGGAGACTCTGCACGGTGGGGTTGACCCCTATCAAGACAAGCTCCTGAAGGTCCGGGCATCCTCGAGCAACAGCCATGAGGCCGCAATCACCGATCCGGTTTGTGCGCCAGCCATCGATATGCAGCTTGCGCAGCTTGTGGCAGTTCTGCGCAACACTGATTATGCCTCCATCGGTGCATTCAGGGGTCTTGACAAGGAAGAGCACCTCCAGATTCGCACAGGCCGAGACAGCACTCAGACCACGGTCACCGACCTGGAGCTTCTCAAGGTGAATCTCAACGAGGCCAGGAGCACGGGCGGCAATGACCTCTAGTGGCAGGTCCCAGCCACCGGAGCACCGCAGGATCTTGAGCGAGCGGAGATTCGGCGAGGACGAGACGAGCGGCACAAAGCAGAGGGCGCTGTATAGATCCTTGAGGCAGACCGAGCGCAGCGACATGGCGAGCGGGAACAGGATGTCCTCGGTGATGGCGGTGGCGGTGATTGCGCCCGAAGTGTCCGGGAGGCCGCGGAGGCGCTTGACGGAGAGGTCCTCGAGGAGGGGGCAGGACTGGACCACGGCGACGAAGGCCTTGGGGCCGAAGGTGCAGGATGCGACGGAGAGCTTGCGGAGCACGGGGGCCGCGGCGGCGAGGGAGGCGAGGCCGGCGTCGGACAGCTGCCTGAGGCCCCTGAGCTTGAGCCTGGCGAGGCGGTCGGAGGGCAGCGTGGCGGCGACGGCGGCGGCCCCGCCGTCGTTGAGGCTGTCGGCGCCCGAGCCGCGCGCGCAGCGGAGGGCGAGCTTGGTGACGGCGGTGAAGCGGGAGAAGATGGCGGGGGTGTTGTAGCCGAGCATGGCGCGCGCGTCGAGGGAGAGGCGGTGGCGCGTGGCGGCGTCGACCTCCTTCCAGCGCGCGCAGGTGAGGGAGCAGGCGTTGCGCTCGGCCGGGGTGAGCGAGGCGAAGACGAGCGTGAGGATCTCGTCGGGGAGGTCCTGCGTGTAGTCGCGGGCCGGCGGGGGCGGCGCGAAGGTGGAGGGGGTGGGGTCGAGGCTGCCGCTCCCCGCGCCCGCGGGCATCGGCGGCGCCATGGAGGAGGGGGAAGGGGAGGGCGGGGAGGGGATGGGGGATTTGGAGGGGTGGGGGGCGGAGGGGGACTGGCCCATGCTAGGCGGGCGCCCCCGGGATGCGTGGGGAGGCGCTGGCCATGCGGGTGGATGGGAGGGAGGAAGGATGGATCTGCCTGCCTGCCTGCCGATCTGTTCTGGGGCTGCGGCTGCGGTGGGGAGGGGAGGGAGGGGATGACTCCTTTGGTTGTTCGGAGTTGGAGGAAAATGGGGAAAGTATACATACGGAGGAGGTGCGTTTTGCAGGTGCTTCATGGTCATGTCATGTGGTGCCGCGGGCCGCGAGGCTGGGTTTGGTTGGTTGGTTGGGTTGGCCCTGGAACTCGGTCGTTTGTTGATGAATTTCATTTTGTGTTCCAGGTATTTCTATGGAGTCACGCTTATACTGCGTCACGGTCATGCCAACCGTATTTCTCGACACTGTACAAATACAAACGCTCATACATACATACATACATACATATATACACATATCAAAAGAGAACAAACGAAGGGAGCACCGGACGCTCACAGAGATTAGCAACTTTTGGCCGTCCAATCGAAAGTCCCTCGCGATACCGACTGACCGATCGAGCCCGATTGCCGTGAGCCATCCGATTTTGACCCCGATCGACCTGGGCCGTCAGAAAAATTCCAGTTGCAACAAAATGTAAATACCGTGTCCCCGCCAGGACATTTTGGTCATTTCACTTGTGTGTGTGTGTGGGGGGGGGGGGTATAAAGGGGGCCGCTGCCGTGGGAGACCTAAGCCGCCGCCTCCTCCCGCACCCGCCCACTCTCCTCTCTTCCCTGATCCCCTCCCAACCCTAGCAGCCGCCGCCGCGCTCTCGTCCTCCTCTCCTCCCGTCCCGTCCCGTCCCCCCCCCCCCGATCTGAATCCTCCCCCAGAACCCAACCCATGGCGCCGCCCAGCTCGCCGCCCTCGGCCGTGGAGCCATAGCGGGGCTCCTCGTGCAAGCGCACGGCCTCCGCCTAGGCCGCGCCCTAGGCCGACCAGGAGCCCGCGCAAGGGCACCGCATTCGGGAAGATGAAGTTGGCTCCCAAGGCGGCGACGGGCAAGAAGCAGCAGAAGTGGTGAGAGGCTAGGGTTTGTCTTCGTCCGGGGAACTGCAGGTCGACCCCTTCTCTCTCTCTCTCCTTTCTCTGTTCTTGTTTGTTTGTAGCATGGGCTTGTAGATTTTTTGTCTTATCTGTCTGGAGATGCTGTTGGATTCGGACTATATTCCAAAGACGGGGGCCTTTTGTGCTCTCTGGTTTGGCTAGATTCCAAGTGTTAGGAGTTTTTTTGGCTCGATGGTCTGGCTAGGTTCCAAAGATGGCCACTTTTTTGGGGCCTTTTGTGCTACCTTGCTTGGAATCGATGGGAGAGAGAAGGGTTTAGGTAGGTTCCAAGTATTGGGATCTTTTGGATCGGTGGTTTGACTAGGTTCGAAAAAATGGACTTTCGTTGCTGCCTTGTTACCAAGGACCAATGAATCGATGGGAGAACAGCGAAAGGGATGCATTTCAAGGACCGTATTGTTTTAGTTACTGCTGCAGATTTTCATTTTGTTGAATATGGGAGAATAGCGAAAGGGATGCAGTTTTAATATTCTTACAAATGTTTTGATGGGAGTCTTTCAGAGATTATCCAATTCATCTCTATACCCTCAAGGTTTGTTCCCTCTTATCCAGTCTTTGTTTCTAGCTGTATATCTGTTTTGACCTGACATGATTTAGAAGAGGAAATGGAAAATATGAGTGGGTTTGGTTAGAAGTGCTATGATGCTTACATGATTGTATAAATAGATTTTTCCCTCACCTCCAGTGCGCGTGGGTTATTGCATATCTGGCGTCCTCTTAATTTTATATGCCTTGGTGGCGTTCAGTTGTTTCTCTAACTCTTTATATGTTTATTTGGTAAATACTTGCTTCATTGGAGCCATTTTGTTTTTGTTCTGTATAGTGCCACCTGATTCTAAATTATTATGCATTTGCTCACAAGAAAAGCAGTTAGGACTAGAAAGCTGCATTGTTATTCCTTTTCCTTGGTTCAGACTGTAGTGTCAAGTTTAGAGATGGTTGCAGCAAGGTTAAGTTCCTTTTTTACTACACATGGATGTTCTGAATATGTTCTACCAAAACATTTTCTAACTAAAATATTGATTTCATATTGTTGTTTTCTGTGACCTTTGGTAGAAGGATCTGCTCATGTATTTTTCCTGTGTATATCTTTGTACTAAAAAAATGCATTTTTGCTAAATAGTAATTCCTAAATAATTGTTTCTGATAAACAACGATGCCTTTCTTACACAGGTTGTTTGATGCGTTCATGCTCGTCGGCGGGACGGTGCAAGGCGCAACTCCGACGCGGTTCCTCGCCGGTTAGACGGCGTTTAGGCGCAACCCCGGCTCGCACTGAGTACTGGCTCGGCTACAACCTCCCTCGGTGAGGTCCATCTTCCTCCTGCTCCTCTGCTTCGGCTACTGTATGGGACATGGCCATGGCTATATTGATGTGGTGCTCGTCTGGTTGATGCTCTATGCCCTACTCATGCATCGGTTCCTACTTGAGCTCTGTAGTTGTGGATCCATGCCATTTTAGGGTTTGCAGGCTGTTGTTCATGTTTAGTTGCTATCATAGGATCTCATGTGATGCTCTGGTTTACAGGTGGATGCCCTGGTCCCTATAGCTATGCTCCTGGATTTGCTAGATTGATCAGCGGGGTTCGTGCTAGGGTGATGATGATTTTCATTTTGTTGAATATGGGAGAATAGCGAAAGGGATGCATTTCAGTTTTAATATTCTTACAAATGTTTTGATGGGAGTCTTTCAGAGAATATCCAGTTCATCTCTATATCCTCAAGGTTTGTTCCCTCTTATCCAGTCTTTGCTTCTAGCTGTATATCTGTTTTGACCTGACATGATTTAGAAGAGGAAATGGGAAATATGAGTGGGTTTGGTTAGGAGTGCTATGATGCTTACATGATTGTATAAATAGATTTTTCCCTGACCTCCAGTGCGCATGGGTTATTGCATATCTGGCGTCCTCTTAATTTTATACGCCTTGGTGGCGTTCAGTTGTTTATCTAACTCTTTATATGTTTATTTGGTCAATACTTGCTTCATTGGAGCCATTTTGTTTTTGTTCTGTATAGTGCCACCTGAGTCTAAATTATTATGCATTCGCTCACAAGAAAAGCAGTCGGGACTAGAAAGCTGCATTGTTATTCCTTTTCCTTGGTTCAGACTGTAGTGTCAAGTTCAGAGATGGTTGCAGGAAGGTTAAGTTCCTTTTTTACTGCACATGGATGTTCTGAATATGTTCTACCAAAACATTTTCTAACTAAAATATTGATTTCATATTGTTGTTTTATGTGACCTTTGATAGAAGGATCTGCTCATGTATTTTTCCTGTGTATATCTTTGTACTAAAAAAATGCATTTCTGCTAAATAGTAATTCCTAAATAATTGTTTCTGATAAACAACGATGCCTTTCTTACACAGGTTGTTTGATGCGTTCGTGCTCGTCGGCGGGACGGTGCAAGGCGCAACTCTGACGCGGTTCCTCGCCGGTTGGACGGCGTTCAGGCGCAACCCCGGCTCACACTGAGTACTGCCTCGGCTACAACCTCCCTCGGTGAGGTCCATCTTCCTCCTGCTCCTCTGCTTCGGCTACTGTATGGGACATGGCCATGGCTATATTGATGTGGTGCTCGTCTGGTTGATGCTCTATGCCCTACTCGTGCATCGGTTCCTACTTGAGCTCTGTAGTTGTGGATCCATGCCATTTTAGGGTTTGCGGGCTGTTGTTCATGTTTAGTTGCTATCATAGGATCTCATGTGATACTCTGGTTTACATGTGGATGCCCCTGGTCCCTATAGCTATGCTCCTGGATTTGCTAGATTGATCAGTGGCGCTCGTGCTAGGGCGATGATGATTAATCGTGGATGAAATAAGTGTGCCTTTGAGCAATCGTGGCACCTGTGCGTATCAGGTTGGATCCTCCCTCTTGTCTCTAGAATCCTTTTTGATCCTGTGATACTTGTTGTTGTCCTTGGATGGTCATTCTTCTTGAGTGATAACCAGGGTAGCTCCACTGTATAAACAAATTGATCTGGTGATAAGAGATGACGGGGGTAGGTTATATGATCGAGGAAAGGTGAATCTGATCCCACTATGCAATGAACCCTGAATCGAGAAAGATGAGACGAAGCGAGCTACCTGGCTCCTCAAAGCTCAGCGACTCTGGGCCGTTCGATCGAAAGTCCCTCGCGATGCCGACCGTCCGATCTCGAGCCCGATCTCCGTGAGCCGTCCGATTTTGACCCCGGTCGACTTGGGCCGTCGGATAAAATCCTAGTTGCAACAAAATGTAAATACCGTGCCCCCACCAGGGCATCTGGGTCATTTCGCTTAGGGGGGGGGGTATAAAATGACCGCGGCTTCCTGCGATTAAAACCTAGCCGCCGCCTCCTCTCTCACTCGCTCCTGCAGCCACCTCCCTCCCTCCCTCCCATGTAGGTGGCTCCCACCGACCACGGCGACGGCGGCAGCGGCCACGGAGGAGAGCGGCATATCAGCGGCGCCGGCGATGGCGTCCGTGGCGGCTATGCAATGAACCCTGAACCATTTTTATTTGTATTTAAAGGTGTTGCTAATTTATGCTCAAGTGGTGTTCGTGCTAGGGCGATGATGATTACCTTGGCTGGAATTAGTGTGCCTTTGAGCAATCGAGGCACCTGTGGGTATCAAGTTGGATCCTCCCTCTTGTCTCTAGAATCCTTTTTGATCCTGTGATACTTGTTGTTGTCCTTGGATTGTCATTCTTGTTGAGTGATAACCAGGGCAACTCTACTGTATAAACAGATTGATCTAGTGATAAGAGATGATGGGGGTAGGTTATATGATCGAGGAAAGGCGAATCTGAGCCCAGTATGCAATAAAACTGCAGCTACCTCCTCTAATGTGTGTAATATTGAAGGCAAAAAAGAACTTTTCATGTCTTGCTACTTTAAAATTCCAAAAGGTTCATTCTTCCTTTGCTGGTTACTTAACCATGATTTTTTTTGCTTTGGTTCTGGTTGAGATACTAAAGGTTGTTTATATATGAAAAGAACAGACACTTATAGTTTTGTATGCCTCAACTGTAGCTTAGGATCCAGTGTTGTAGTGCTTTGCCTAATTAAGAATAACTCTAACAATAATAGTGGTTCTTTCCTTCTGATTTGAACTGAGAGAGGGCCATTGATTCTTGATATTAAGGTGACCCCATTTTTCTATGCCTCATGATCATGCTGCTCTATGCTCCCTTTTAAAAATCCCGTTGGCATGCCTCGCCTCCACCTCCCGTGGCCCTGACCCAGGGTTTGATTGGCGAGCTCGCTGCCGTCGGCCTTGGACGAGGAGATCCGGCACACGCACAAGAAGGAGCTCCGCCTCTGCTGCCTCTGCACGCCCCAGGTATAGCAGATCCCCATCCCTGCCTTTTCTAATTTCCTCATTAATAATTTCTAGTGGTTGTAGTATCGGGGAGACAGTGGGTTCGTATGATATCATTTTTTATATCCTGAAGGGAGCCTGTGCCGTTGAATGCTATAAAGAACATGATCAATTGGTTTCACAAGGAGATGAATATGGACTGGTTTAGGAAAAGAAAATATTTTGTATATATGCATTGGTAATTATTCCTCAAAAAGATGCTGGTTAAACTGAGTCATGTTTTGTATCTTGGTCTGTACCCTGCTTGATATCCTAATATTGAACGTGAACTTCAGATATGGAGTATTGGTTCTCCTGATCCTAACTTCACATTAGATGGCCACTCAAAAGGCGTGAACTGTGTTGATTAATTCACCGGTGGTTATCGACCATTTTTAATTACTGGATCTGATGATCAAACTGCAAAGGCGTGTCTTCTACGATGAATTGTGCTATTGTGAGGGTATATTGGGATTGATCTAACTTATTACCTGATTTTTTGGATCAGGTTTGGGATTACCAAACCAAGAGCTGTGTTCAAACACTTGAAGGATATGCACACAATGTGCCCATTGTCTGTTTCCATCCAGAACTACCTACTATAATTACTGGCTCAGAGGATGGCACCATTCGGTTGTGGCACTCTACAACCTACAGGTACTCTCTCTCATACTATGATATTGCTTGGAGATGATACTAACAGTGCGCTGTCTGAAAACCAGCTTTGTTTTACTAAAATCTATTTAGTTACACGCAATACAGTTACTGGCTGTAATTTTTTTCTTCTACACGTTTTTTGTTTGCAAGTAATATCTTCTGCACTGGACTATACACATTCGTTGTTTCCCAACTGATGCAAGTTTATTTCTTTAACTTGGTAGTGTAGATAGTGCCTTTTTCATGAATCATGAGCAAGAATGTGGTCTGTTCTTAATTCTTCCATTTCTCCCAAGCATTTAATTATTTCTTTTCTTGTAGAACAAGTGAATAACACTTTGCTTGATGCACTTACAGGCTTGAGAACACTCTTAATTATGGTCTTGAGCGAGTTTGGGCTTTAGGATACATGAAGGGGTCACGAAGGTAATGAATATTTAGCTCTTGCTCTATTTCAGTTCTATGGTAATATGCTCAATGTGAAGGGCCAATACACGAATATGTCTTCTCATCTGCTACTGAAGCTCCACACGGACTGACAATCCATTTTCTTTCTCTGCGACACAATTTTCTATATTGTGACAACATTGTGTATTTGCTAAACTACTTCTTCCAAAAAGAATCTTCACTGAAAATGTAGAGTTCATGCTTTTATTTACTTGTTCTTTCCTTTCAAGTTAAGGCAGTGATATATAATATTTTAATTTTTATAGGATTGTGATTGGATACGATGAAGGGACAATTATGATAAAAATGGCTGTGAAGTTCCGGTTGTTAGCATGGAAAACAATGGAAAAATCATATGGGCAAAACATAACGAAATCCAAACTGTTAATATCAAGGATGTTGGTGCAGGCAATAAGGTTCTTCTTCTTTGCCATGTTAATGTGTTGAAGGCTTGTTAATTTTGGTTCATTTCTTCTTTTGATGACCGGTTGAGCTGATTTAGCTCTTTTCTTCTTTATCTGTTTCAACAATTGGATGCTTTAAAGGATTTGAATGGAGTTCACGGTGTGAAACTGAACCCTGCTGCCATGTCGCCACGTTCATGCAGTGGTCCTTGACCTTCTGGTTTTCTCGCTGGACACTCCATGCGCCACAAGCTGGTACCCTCGCTGGATATAGGGACTGCTACAATGCACAGGTATTGACATTTTAGATGGAGTTTTAAAATCTTTTTTCTTTTCTTCGGATTTTGTATGCATGCTGGACGTATCCAACTCCATTTTCTACAAATTAAAACATTCGCCTGCACTTTATTGCGAAATCAGATTCTATAGTTGCTTAGAAAAAGCATATGCATCACTAATCCATTTTTAGATTCTATGCTTGTTGTACGTCTACTGAAAGATGGTGAATTCAAGTTAGATGTTCCTATTGTAGTCAACATATTTACACACTTATATATGCATATAGTTGTGCATAATTACTTACGTGTGCATACTGTTTAGACTTTATTGCTATTAAAATTGGCTATTCATTCTTGTTTTCCCATTGCTTCTGCAGGCAATGCATGGCAATCCGCGCTTCTACGGGCAACAACAAAAACAGGGTGAAACAAAGCAAGCACAAAAGAAGAATTGAGATGCTACATACAACCAATGAGATCCTTTTAACACCGCCACGGGTCCTTCCACCTCAGGCAGGATCTCTTCTACCCTGCACCGCTACTGTGAACTCATCCATGCTACAACTGCCGCAGCCTGCAGGTAGCATATCTGTTCTTCTTTTTTCTCTACCTTAGTTTGTGCTTGCTCTATTCCAGTTTTTGTAGCAATATAACCAATGTCTTGGGAAAACCTTCAAACTTTATTTTATATATTACTGAATTCTGCTTGAAGAATTCATGGCCCACTCCCTTTCTAAAGCTTAACCAAATAAATATAATATTCTCCTCTACCCTTGCTACGAGAAAAATCTTCTATGTTAAATATACAATCTTTGCCTTGTGTTGTGTACCACTTCTTTCAGAATATGACCCTTATTTCCCTTTAGTTTGCATGACTTACTTCTTTGCTTGAGCGACGGTTGTAGATACTTCTCTTAAAAAATAGTTTTAGATGCTTGATGCATGTTCAATTAAACTGTTTATGATGGTGGTTTGGTTACCAAGCTCTATTCTAGGTTTTCATTTTTCCATTGATTGTGCGTCGTTTTTTTTGCAGGATTGTTGCTGCCTCCAGTTCCACGAATTCTCGTACATGCCAGCGTCTGATTTGTGCTCGTGGTCGCCTTCCTACCATAGCTATGTCCATGAATTTACAAGTTTAGCCCTCCTCTCTTTAACCTTCCTATCTTTAACCCTCTATTGTTTTTGTCCGTTCGAGTCTGTGAATGATTTTTCTGCATGGCAGGCGTAGGGTTGTTTATTAAAGGCTAGGTGATTTCATGTGTCTTGGTTGGTGGTCTATCTTATTTTGGTTTCTCATATTGATCCTGAGAGACCAGGCCTGCTGTTCTCTTTGCAGGAGAGACTTTTGTTGCCTTGCTTAATTTTGTTTGGTAGTTCTCTTTGTGTTCGGTAGTGGGACATGTGTTGGTCTACACTTGTATTTCTTTTGTCCGTCAAATGCTACCAAACAAACCAGTGCCATGCTGGCTAGGATTGGTCCTCTTTGATGTCCCTTCCGACTACAAATTATGGAGGGACCGGTCAACATTTTTAGTATTTTACTACATGGCTGCTAAGTATACATAAATTTAGGAAAACTACATGTGGTAATTCCTGCTCTGGCATGTGTTTCTCTTAATTCTTGTTTTATGAATTCCGACCAAGATTTATGAATTCAAATCCAGCTGTGTATGTACAGTTGGTTGCTGATGTCTACTACGCAACCTTCTCCTTGTAGACGTTGTTGGGCCTCCAAGTGCAGAGGTTTGTAGGACAGTAGCAAATTTCCCTCAAGTGGATGACCTAAGGTTTATCAATCCGTGGGAGGCGTAGGATGAAGATGGTCTCTTGCAAGCAACCCTGCAACCAAATAACAAAGAGTCTCTTGTGTCCCCAACACACCCAATACAATGGTAAATTATATAGGTGCACTAGTTCGGCGAAGAGATGGTGATACAAGTGCAATATGGATGGTAGATATAGGTTTTTGTAATCTGAAAATATAAAAACAGCAAGGTAACTAATGATAAAAGTGAGCACAAACGGTATTGCAATGCTAGGAAACAAGGCCTAGGGTTCATACTTTCACTGGTGCAAGTTCTCTCAACAATAATAACATAATTGGATCATATAACTATCCCTCAACATGCAACAAAGAGTCACTCCAAAGTCACTAATAGCGGAGAACAAACGAAGAGATTATGGTAGGGTACGAAACCACCTCAAAGTTATTCTTTCCAATCAATCCGTTGGGCTATTCCTATAAGTGTCACAAACAGCCCTAGAGTTCGTACTAGAATAACACCTTAAGACACAAATCAACCAAAACCCTAATGTCACCTAGATACTCCAATGTCACCTCAAGTATCCGTGGGTATGATTATATGATATGCATCACACAATCTCATATTCATCTATTCAACCAACACATAGAACCTCAAAGAGTGCCCCAAAGTTTATACCGGAGAATCAAGACGAAAACGTGTGCCAACCCCTATGCATAGGCTCATGGGCGGAACCCGCAAGTTGATCACCAAAACATACATCAAGTGAATCACGTGATATCCCATTGTCACCACAGATACGCACGGCAAGACATACATCAAGTGTTCTCAAATCATTAAAGACTCAATCCGATAAGATAACTTCAAAGGGAAAACTCAATCCATTGCAAGAGAGTAGAGGGGGAGAAGAAACATAAGATCCAACTATAATAGCAAAGCTCGCGATACATCAAGATTGTGCCAAATCAAGAACACGAGAGAGAGAGAGAGAGAGATCAAACACATAGCTACTGGTACATACCCTCAGCCCCAAGGGTGAATTACTCCCTCCTCGTCATGGAGAGCGCCGAGATGATGAAGATGGCCACCGGTGAGGGATCCCCCCTCCGGCAGGGTGCCGGAACAGGGCCCCGATTGGTTTTTGGTGGCTACAGAGGCTTGCGGCGGCGGAACTCCCGATCTATTCTGTTCCCCGAAGGTTTTAGGGTATATTGGTATATATAGGTGAAAGAAGTACGTCAGGGGAGCCACGAGGGGCCCACGAGGGTGGAGGGCGCGCCCAGGGGGGTGGGCGCGCCCCCTGCCTCGTGCCTTCCTCGTTGCTTTCTTGACGTTGACTCCAAGTCTCCCAGGTTGCTTTCCTTCCAAAAATAACTTCTCCAGAAGGTTTCATTCCGTTTCGACTCCGTTTGATATTCCTTTTCTTCGAAACACTGCAACAAGGGAAAAAATAGGAACTGGCACTGGGCTTTGGGTCAATAGGTTAGTCCCAAAAGTAATATAAAAGTGCATAGTAAAGCCCATAAAACATCCAAAACAGATAATATAATAGCATGGAACAATCAAAAATTATAGATACGTTGGAGACGTATCAGTTGCAGGTAATATTCCCACAGTATCTCAGATAATAGGACATGGTAGAATCACAGAAAGATCCATATTCTGAAATTCCTCAGTTGTAGAGGTCACATGGTACTAGCAGGAGCCCTTTGTCATATGAATTATGCAGAGAGAGAGAGAGACAAAGATTTTAAGGATGTTTCAATTTTTTACTGTAACACAATATTTAATGCAAAATAGTTTTATATCTTATATCTTGATGCTTATATAGTTATAGTAACACAATATTTCTCATTCAGTTTTTTACCGTTTTCTTCAGGATATCCCTTCTTTAGCAGCAGAAGCCTCTAAAGAGCACTCTAATGTGGCTTACATTGTCACTCCTCCTCTTGGATTGCATGAGCTTATGGTGATATGTACAGGCATCCTCAAGTACATGTAAAACCATGGCATCCTCGAGCCATGGTTGGGGAAGGATAAAATTAGAAAAGGAATAGAGGATCCTAACATTTTTGTCATCTTATGGGTTGATTTGAGGCCACAGATCTGTAGCACACTAGCGCGTGTTCTGCTAAGGCTTTCCTGCTTCTCTTTTAATTTGTCCTCTGTATATGATGATGTGACCTGCTTTCTTCAGTTCATTGATTTTTAGTCATACTTTTCTGCTAAATCTTCAGTTCTCTTACTTCAAATCATGTGACCTGCTTTCTTTTCTTCTCCATACAAGCTACATGTTACTGTTACATACATGTGGGAGCAGATTAAATCTGTCCATTGAATTTTAGTTATACTTTTCTTAAATGGATTTATTTTAAGGCCTGTTATGTATTGTTCATGTCTTCTGCCTTTCAAGTGTGTTGGTAGCATACCTTTAGTTAGTAACCAATACATGTATTGTTGATGTCTTCTGCATTGTTCATTGAGCAGAAAAGTATCACTATTTAGGTAATATATATGATGGGTTATAGGACTGCATGAACTGCTAACCAATTTGTCCTTTTAACAGAACATGATCTACTCTAATCTCTACCAGGATTGTGTCATGTTGGGAGCGTGATGGATGCGCCATGGGGCAAGTCCGTCTGATAGGCGTGGACGGAAGAGCGACAATAACTACGGGGTTCGTCAAAGATTGAAAGAAATCTCTTATGTGTCTTCGGTTTTGACACTACGCATAGGTAGCTGTCGTTGATAATCCAAACTTTGAGAAGTTTAGTTCAAGGTTCATAACTCTGTTGTCGATGGGGAAAGTGTTATCTGTTTAAAGTGACTGAACAAACTACTCATGGCAGGTTCATGTGATGTGGCGTACGAAAGGTCGAACGTCAAGACGATCAGGTGGATCTATCAAAAAATATGCTTCCGTGGAACTATGTAGGCTCTTTGTCTCACATTGCCACTGTGGCTTGCTTTTGCTGTATGAAAAGTATGCTATATGTATCGAACTTGATGTAGATTGATCGACCTTGCTCGCTTTTGGCACAATCATATATTTCCCATTTCCTATGAACTTGCTGACGAATGGTTCTACTGACAAAATTCCTCATTTTTTTCTTTGCGTTTGGTAAATGCGATTGCCTTGCCTTATGCCATGACTTTGACAAATGATCCAATACCATGTAGCAACAATATCGTGCTTTGTTTAAATGCTGGGACAACACGTTCAGCCAGGCACCACGCGCCAAGGCGCATTTCCGATCTAGTCTCTATGAACACACGAACACACACCCACCCAGATGAGGATTTCACATCGCTTTGTCCTTCCGCCGTCGTCCTTCGACGGCTCCTCCCCATCATCATCGATGGTGAATGGCGATCCCCGTGTATGGATCATGTAGATTTAGGTTTTAGGCCCTAGTAGCTTAGGTTTTTCGGTCCCACGTCGTCTTGGCTTCGACGACGGCAATGGCGATGCTCAATAAAGATGCTTCAGATCCTTCCGCGACGAGGTGATCGGTTCTATTGTTGGGGATGGACTTGAAAATCAGTCTGTTTAAGCGAGAAGGGCATTGCGGTGGCAATATCCTCATGGTGGACGTGTGTCCTCAGGCTCCGTCCTTGTGACGACGTTTACTCCAGCACCGGCACGAAGCTTGGGAGGTAGTCCAGGAACGGATCCAGATTGTGGTCTGCATCGATGATATCTGGAAGATGATGGATCGTTCGTGGTTCGTGTCTGGCAGGTATAATTTCCTCCTCCAACGTCATAGTCATGCGGGGTGTCAAATTTGGAGTTCGATGGCATATGTCTAGGGTGTTGCCCCGGTCTGGTTCATTCAATGGCAATGGCTTCGCCTTTGGTCAACTACCTTGGAGGTCCGTAAAACTGCATATCACCGATGGAACCGCGTCGAGCTCGGATGGGGAGGTGATCTGTCATATTTTTCTCTTTGGTGGCTGCTATGGTGGTTCTAGAGACAGGTGACGAACGTTGGTGTCGAGCTCGGGGGTTTCTTCAGTCTTGATTGTAATTTTCCTTCCTTACATGTTTTTTTGTTGCAAATACTAGCATTTTGCTGTCTTGTCAGTTTTGTCGGGTCGGTGTGGCTTATATTATGATCTTTTAAATGTATGATATAAATGAAACATGTAAATCACACCCTTATGAGCATCCCGAGAGACCGAGCCGGTACATCATCTTGATATTGATGAATTTGCCACATACGCCTTTGTTTTTTTAAAGGAGGTTAAACCCCCAGCCTATGCATCAATCAATGCATACGACCATCTTTATTAATTATTCCACGAAGGTCTGATAAAAACATACATCAAGCCACCCGAAGACACCACTCACACCTACAAAGTTGATAATGTGTAGTGCTCTCACTCCCCATATCTATAACTGATGTCACCGTCGATCCATCCATATAACGTATCGGAACCAACAATCGGTCCGACAGACCTAAAGCGTACACCACATGCACACGTTTTAGAAGCAGCCATCATCATCGAACCACTGTCCCATCTTCAGGAGAGAGATTCGCATCATCCTTGTCAGTCTGACCAACCGTCAACGCCACCACGGCGCCCAACAACGCCACCGCCCTGCGCTTGTCTATCTCTAGGCGGAGACTCTGGAAGATCTATCATGTGTAGCGCCTGCCGACCAGGCATGACAAAGCGTAGCACATGTCGGCTAGGCATGACTTGACATCTCCACCGAAGCTCCATTCAATACGAAGGCGCTCCGCCTCCTACCTCTGCCTTCCAGCGTTGCTCCACAAACGATGCTCCCAAGAGAGAAACGACACCGTAGTGCCGCCATCGTCCGATCTGAAACACCAGATCCTAGGGTTTCCCTGGGAGAAACATGAGTGGGTCGATAGTAGTTACTCGATGATGCCTTCATCAAGGTAACGACGCAAAACGTCGCCATCGCCTGCCGTCGGCTTGGTTTTCACCGGCAACTATGCCTCCCCGACTCGCAGCCGGGACTAGATGACAGATCTCGGGATCCGACCACCCAGCTGATACGTCTCCAACATATCTATAATTTTTGATTGTTCCATGCTGTTTTATTATCAATTTTGGATGTTTTATAATCATTTTATAGTCATTTTATATTATTTTTTGGTACTAACTTATTGACATAGTGCCAAGTGCCAGTTAATGTTTTTTCCATGTTTTTTACATCGCAGGAAATCAATATCAAACAAAGTCCAAATGCCACGAAACTCCATGATGATTTTTCATGGGCCAGAAGGAACACATTGGGCCCTGGTTGCACCTGGGGGGAGTCCTGAGGAGGAGACAACCACCAGTGCGCGCCAGGAGGCGCAGGCGCGCCCTGGTGGGTTGTGCCAACCTCGGGTGCCCCCGTACCGCCTCTTTGCTCTATAAATACCCCAAAAATACCAGAACCCTAGGGGAGTCGACGAAATATTCATCCAGCCGCCGCAGAGTCCAGAACCACCAGATCCAATCTAGACACCATCTCGGATGGGGTTCACCACCTCCATTGGTGCCTCTCCGATGATGCGTGAGTAGTTCTTTGTAGACCTTCGGGTCCGTAGTTAGTAGCTAGATGGCTTTCTCTCTCTCGCTGAATTCTCAATACAATGGTCTCTTGGAGATCCATATGATGTAACTCTTTTGCGGTGTGTTTGTTGGGATCTGATGAACTTCGAGTTTATGATCAGTTATATCTTTTTATACCCGTGAAAGTTATTTGAGTTTCTTTGATCTCTTATATGCATGATCTCTTATAGCCTCGTATTTCTTCTCCGATATTTGGGTTTTGTTTGTCCAACTTGATCTATTTATCTTGCAATGGGAAGAGGTGCCCAGTAGTGGGTTCGATCTTACGGTGCTTGATCCCAGTGACAGAAAGGGAAACAACACGTATGTATCATTGCTACGAAGGATAAAAAGATGGGATCTATATCTATGCAGTAGATAAACAGATCTTGTCTACATCATGTCATCGTTCTTATTGCATTACTCCGTTTTCCATGAACTTATTATGGTTGATGCATGCTGGATAGCGGTCGATGTGTGGAGTAATAGTAGTAGATGCAGGCAGGAGTCGGTCTACTAATCTTGGACGTGATGCCCATGTGATGATCATTGCCTGGATATCGTCATAATTATTTGACGTTCTATCAATTGCCCAACAGTAGTTTGTTTACCCACCGTTTGCTATCTTTCTCGAGAGAAGCCACTAGTGAAACCTACGGCCCCCGGGTCTTCTTCCTCATATATTTGCTCGCGATCTACTTTTCCTTTGCATTTTTATTCAGATCTATTAAACCAAAACTACAAAAATACTTTGCTGCACTTTATTTTATTTGCGATCTATTATTCCAATCTATTACCAATTTCTGGCATCGTTACCCGAAAGGGATTGACAACCCCTTTAACACATCGGGTTGCGAGGTGTTATTATTTGTGTGCAGGTGCTGTTTACGTTGTGTTGCTTGGTTCTCCTACTAGTTCAAAAACCCTGGTTTCTTCACTGAGGGAAATACCTACCGTCGCTATGCTGCATCATCCCTTCCTCTTTGGGGAAATACCGACGTAGTCCTAGCAGACAGGAGCTTTTCTGGCGCTATAGTCAGAGAGCGATCAAAAGGAATTTCTGGCGCCGTTGCCGAGGAGGATCTTCAACATAACCAGGTTCCTAATCACAAATCTCATCTCCTCACAATTTACATTATTTGCCATTTGCCTCTCGTTTGCCTCTCCCCCAGTTCACAAAAATTTGCCGTGTTATTCGCCTCTCTTTTTCCGTTCGTCGTTTTCTTGACAGATCTATTCTCTGCTTGCAATTATGAGTGATTTCGGTAGGGCACCAACGGATGATGGCCTGACTCCTAAGATTGGACGTACATGCAATCTGTATGCTAAAACTTTTATCTTGGGGCAAGGAAACGTTATGGGAAAAGAACGTATCCAAGAATTTTTCAATTGTGTTGGAAATCTGAGTCTTGATGATGCTCCTATACTTAAAACTACTAGATCTTATGCGGATGCTATTTCAGCATTAGTTCTGAAACTTGAAAGTAAATTTATCCGCACTCATCCTACTTTGCAAAGATGGTTTTTTGAGCTTCCCGAAATAAAGAATCCTAGAGCCAAAAAGTTGGCCACTCTCGTTCTTATGAACGAGTTTGACTACATAATTCGGGAAGTTAGGGAAATGTTTGACTTTTATGGTATGAATCGTGAAAAAACCCGTGATAGATGAAATTCTTTACAATAGTGATTATGCACTAAGACATTTGCTTGGGGATAATAATATCTTCGATGATAATCTTAAAAAGGAGGTCCCCGTTCTAGAAATAATCCAACAAGTTTTTAATAATGTTAATCAACACTACTCTTGGATTGTTGCGGGAAATCAAAGGGGTTATGATGAAAACCAACTAAGGAATGCTAAAGTTTCCATGGATAATATGTTTTATGTTGTGTTTACAAAACCCCATGATGAAAATACCTCTAAGAAAATTAAGAAGAAACAGGACAAAACTTAGATCCTTGCTTTATGCCTAGCTATGGGCGTAAAACAATAGGCTTGTTGGGAGGCAACCCAATGAATAAAATTTATTTTTGCTTTTTGCTTTCTGTTCTTGTGTGTTTACGCAATTATTCTACTGGTATGATTGTGTTTTTTTTGTTTTAATTAGTGTTTGTGCCAAGTAAAGCCTTTAGGATCTTCTTGGGTGATAGTTGTTTGATCTTGCTGAAAAAGACAGAAACTTTGCACTCACGAAAATAATTTTCATAAATCACAGAAAAGTGATTTTGCCCTGATTCTTTTTTCAGAAGATTAATATACAAATTACCCTGGCCGTCCTAATTTGGTAGAATTGTTGGAGTTCCAGAAGTATTCGCAAAAGTCAGATTACTACAGACTGTTCTGTTTTGACATATTCTGTTTTCTTTGTGTTGTGTGCTTATTTTGTGGCTCTATGGTTTTCTTTGATGAGTTTTTGCCATAGAAAAGTTGGAATACAGTAGATATAATACAAAAACAAAATAAGAATTGGTTTGATACAGCACTTATAGTAGTGATTTATTTTTCTTACACTAACGGATCTTACGAAGGTTTTGTTGAGTTTTGTGTGATTGAAGTTTTCAAGTTTTGGGTTATCTTACGATGGATGAAAGAAGGATAGAAGAGCCTAAGCTTGGGGATGCCCCGGCATCCCAATCTATTAACCAAGAATGAGCAACCAACTAAGCTTGGGGATGCCCCCGAGTGGCATCCCCTCTTTCTTCTAACGACCATCGGTATTTTACTCGAGACTATATTTTTATTCGTCACATGATATGTGTTTTGCTTGGAGCGTCTTGTATGATATGAGTCTTTGCTTGTTTTATTTTGTGTTTGAAGTCATCAATCCCTGCTGGAAACACCTATTTGAGAGAGCCAAAATTATATCATGACTTGTTAGAATTGCTCTCTGTGCTTCACTTAAATCTTTCATGAGCTAGGACTTGCTCTAGTGCTTCACTTATATCTTTTTGAGCACGGTGTGCTTAGTATTTTTTGAAGAAATGCTCTCTTTATTCACTTAGATTTATTTGAGAGTTAGTAAAATTTTAAAGAAATTCTCTCTTGCTTCACTTAAATTATTTTGAGAGAAAGAAAAAGAATTATGCTCATGATCTTCACTTATATTTGTTTGAGCTTATGAAAAGCAACACATGAAAATTAGTCCCAAAGTGATAGATATCCAAGAAGGATAAAGAAAAAGAAAAGAAAAAATGTCATGAAGATCATTGGACAAAATAAACTTGATTCTTAGTAATAGTTTTGAGATATGATGATGTGATATGTGAGTTATGTTGATGAGTAATTGTGCTCTAGTAAGAATATTGGTGTTAAGGTTTGTGATTCCCTATGCAAGTATGAAAGTCAATAGTCATGCAATGAAAATTATATCCTACTTGTGGTGCATTATTCGGTGTTGATTATGCTTAATGCTTGCTTATGAGATTATTCGTTTCTTGGTTGGTCGCTTCTCAATCTTTTGCTAGCCTTCATTTTGCACTAAGTATGATCTCTACTTGTGCATCCAAAATCCTTTAAATCAGTTTTGCCACATGACTCCGCTATATCTACCTATATGCGGTATTCTTTTGCCGTTCTAAGCAAATTTGCATGTGCCATCTCTAATTTTCAAAATAAACTTCTCTTTTGTGTGTTTGTTTCGCTCATGGAATGATAATGGGTGGCTAATATTTTCCATGCTGGACGTGTTATTCTCACGATGAGTGTTTATTCACTTGTCATTGCACGAGAGTAAGGCAAAGGTTTTAGGGATGCCCAGTCCCGAAATGCAAAAATGAATTTACTTTATGTTGTCAAATAATATATTCCTTGGAAAGTGTTGGTATGGAGGGCACCCGTGGGTACGGTTAGCCATGGAAAGTGAAAGTATGGTGGAAAAAGGAATAAACTTTATTTTCTGTTTGGGAACCGCCTATGGCATATCTAGCATGGAAAGTGTTCGGAACTCTAAGTGCGTTTTCGTTGGTGGGATGGATACACCTCCCAAAATGTTTTTATCTCTATTTTTTCGCTTTGAGCTCTGGCACCTCTACAAATCCCTACTTCCCTCTACGAAGGGCCTTTCTTTTAATTTATGCATTTTTTTGAGTCTCCATCTTCTCTCATAAAAAGCACCAACTAGGAGGCAATATGTGTTGGGGAACGTAGTAATTTCAAAAAAAATCCTACGATCACGCAAGATCTATCTAGGTGATGCATAGCAACGAGAGGAGGGAGTGTTGTCTACGTACCCTCATAGACCGAAAGTGGAAGCGTTATGACAATGCGGTTGATGTAGTCGTACGTCTTCACGATCCGACCTATCCTAGTTCCGAAGGTACGTCACCTCCGCGATCTGCACACGTTCAGCTCGGTGACGTCCCACGAACTCTAGATCTAGTTGAGATCGAGGGAGAGTTTCGTCAGCACGACGGCGTGGTGACGGTGATGATCAAGTTACCGGTGCACGGCTTCGCCTAAGCACTGCAACGATATGACCGAGGTGGAAATCTGTGGAGAGGGGCACCGCACACGGCTAAGACAACTGTCAAATTGTGTGTCCATGGGGTGCCCCTCCCCCGTATATAAAGGAGGGGAGGAAGGGGCCGGCCGGCCCTCATGGTGCGCCCCAAGGGGGGATTCCTACTCCTACTAGGAGTAGGTTTCCCCCCTTTCCTAGTCCTAATAGGAGGGGGAAGGAAGGGGAAGAGGAGAGGAATGAAAGGAGGGCCGCCCCCTCCCAATTCGGATTGGGCTTGGGGGGGGGGGCGCGCCCCCACCTCTTGGCCGCCTCCTCTCTCTCCCACTAAAGCCCATGTAGGCCCATATAGCCCCCGAGGGGTTTCCGTAACCCCCCGGTACTCCGGTATATGCCCGAACTCATCCGAAACCTTTCCGGTGTCCAAACATAACCTTCCAATATATCAATCTTTATGTCTCGGCCATTTCGAGACTCCTTGTCATGTCTGTGATCACATCCGGGACTCCGAACTACCTTCGGTACATCAAAACACATAAAATCAGAATACCGATCGTCATCGAACGTTAAGCGTGCGGACCCTACGGGTTCGAGAACTATGTAGACATGACCGAGACTCATCTCCGGTCAATAACCAATAGCGGAACCTGGATGCTCATATTGGTTCCTACATATTCTATGAAGATCTTTATCGGTCAAACCGCATAACAACATATATTGTTCCCTTTGTCATCGGTATGTTACTTGCCCGAGATTCGATCGTCGGTATCATCATACCTAGTTCAATCTCATTACCGGCAAGTCTCTTTACTCGTTCCTTAATGCATCATTCCGTAACTAACTCATTAGTCACATTGCTTGCAAGGCTTATAGTGATGTGCTTTACCGAGAGGGCCCAGAGATACCTCTCCGACAATCGGAGTGACAAATCCTAATCTCGATCTATGCCAACTCAACAAACACCATCGGAGACACCTATAGAGCATCTTTATAATCACCCAGTTACGTTGTGACGTTTGATAGCACACTAAGTGTTCCTCCGGTATTCGGGAGTTGCATAATCTCACAGTCATAGGAACATGTATAAGTTATGAAGGAAGCAATAGCAATAAACAAAACGATCATAGTGCTAAGCTAACGGATGGGTCAAGTCAATCACATCATTGTCTAATGATGTGATCCCGTTCATCAAATGACAACTCTTGTCCATGGCTAGGAAACTTAACCATCTTTGATTAACGAGCTAGTCAAGTAGAGGCATACTAGTGACACTCTGTTTTGTCTATGTATTCACACATGTACTAAGTTTCCGGTTAATACAATTCTAGCATGAATAATAAACATTTATCATGATATAAGGAAATATAAATAACAACTTTATTATTGACTCTAGGGCATATTTCCTTCAGTCTCCCACTTGCACTAGAGTCAATAATCTAGATTACATTGTAATGATTCTAACACCCATGGAGTCTTGGTGCTGATCATGTTTTGCTTGTGAGAGAGGCTTAGTCAACGGGTCTGCAACATTCAGATCCGTATGTATCTTTCACATCTCTATGTCTCCCTCCTTGACTTGATCGTGGATGGAATTGAAGCGTCTCTTGATGTGCTTGGTTCTCTTGTGAAATCTGGATTCCTTTGCCAAGGCAATTGCACCAGTATTGTCACAAAAGATTTTCATTGGACCCGATGCACTAGGTATGACACCTAGATCGGATATGAACTCCTTCATCCAGACTCCTTCATTTGCTGCTTCCGAAGCAGCTATGTACTCCGCTTCACACGTAGATCCTGCCACGATGCTCTGCTTGGAACTGCACCAACTCACAGCTCCACCATTTAATAAAAATGTGTATCCGGTTTGTGACTTATAGTCATCCGGATCAGTGTCAAAGCTTGCATCAACGTAACCGTTTACGACGAGCTCTTTGTCACCTCCATAAACGAGAAACATATCCTTAGTCCTTTTCAGGTATTTCAGGATGTTCTTGACCGCTGTCCAGTGGTCCACTCCTGGATTACTTTGGTACCTCCCTGATAAACAAAAGCAAGGCACACACCAGGTATGGTACAAAGCATTGCATACATGATAGAACCTATGGCTGAAGCATAGGGAATGACTTTCATTTTCACTCTATCTTCTGCAGTGGTCGGGCATTGAGTCTGACTCAACTTCACACCTTGTAACACAGGCAAGAACCCTTTCTTCGCTTGATCCATTTTGAACTTCTTCAAAACTTTATCAAGGTATTTGCTTTGTGAAAGTCCAATTAAGCGTCTTGATCTATCTCTATAGATCTTGATGCCTAATATATAAGCAGCTTCACCGAGGTCTTTCATTAAAAAATTCTTATTCAAGTATCCTTTTATGCTATTAAGAAATTTAGTATCATTTCCGATCAACAATATGTCATCCACATATAATATCAGAAATGCTACAGAGCTCCCACTCACTTTCTTGTAAATACAGGCTTCTCCAAAAGTCTGTATAAAACCATATGCTTTGATCACACTATCAAAGCGTATATTCCAACTCCGAGATGCTTGCACCAGTCCATAAATGGATCGCTGGAGCTTACACACTTTGTTTGAAGGAAATATGCCCTAGAGGCAATAATAAAGTTATTATTTATTTCCTTATATCATGATAAATGTTTATTATTCATGCTAGAATTGTATTAACCGGAAACGTAATACTTGTGCGAATACATAGACAAACAGAGTGTCACTAGTATGCCTCTACTTGACTAGCTCGTTAATCAAAGATGGTTATGTTTCCTAGCCATTGACATGGGTTGTCATTTGATTAACGGGGTCACATCATTAGGAGAATGATGTGATTGACTTGACCCATTCCGTTAGCTTAGCACTCGATCGTTTAGTTAGTTGATATTGCTTTCTTCATGACTTATACATGTTCCTATGACTATGAGATTATGCAACTCCCGTTTACCGGAGGAACACTTTGTGTGCTACCAAACGTCACAACGTAACTGGGTGATTATAAAGGTGCTCTACAGGTGTCTCCGAAGGTACTTGTTGGGTTGGCGTATTTCGAGATTAGGATTTGTCACTCCGATTGTCGGAGAGGTATCTCTGGGCCCACTCGGTAATGCACATCACTTAAGCCTTGCAAGCATTGCAACTAATGAGTTAGTTGCGGGATGATGTATTACGGAACGAGTAAAGAGACTTGCCGGTAACGATATTGAACTAGGTATTGAGATACCGACGATCGAATCTCGGGCAAGTAACATACCGATGACAAAGGGAACAACGTATGTTGTTATGCGGTCTGACCGATAAAGATCTTCGTAGAATATGTGGGAGCCAATATGAGCATCCAGGTTCCGCTATTGGTTATTGACCGGAGACGTGTCTCGGTCATGTCTACATAGTTCTCGAACCCATAGGGTCCGCACGCTTAAAGTTTCGATGACGGTTATATTATGAGTTTATGAGTTTTGATGTACCGAAGGTTGTCCGGAGTCCCGGATGTGATCACGGACATAACGAGGAGTCTCGAAATGGTCGAGACATGAAGATTGATATATTGGATGACTATATTCGGACATCGGAATGGTTCCGGGGGTTATCGGATATATACCGGAGTACCGGGGGTTACCGGAACCCCCCCGGAGGCTATTGGGCCTCATGGGCCCAATTGGTGGAAGAGGAGAGGCGGCCAAGGGGCAGCCGCACGCCCCTCCCCCCAAGTCCGAATTGGACAAGGAAGGGGGGCGGTGCCCCCCCTTTCCTTTCCCCCTCTCTCCTTCCCTCTCCTCTCCTAGTCCAACAAGGAAAAGGGAGGGAGTACTACTCCCAGTGGGAGTAGGACTCCTCTTGGCGCGCCCCTCCTGGTCGGTCGCACCTCCCCCCTTGCTCCTTTATATACGGGGGCAGGGGGCACCCTAGAGACACAATAATTGATTTGATCTTTTAGCCGTGTGCGGTGCCCCCCTCCACCATAGTCCACCTCGATAATACTGTAGCGGTGCTTAGGCGAAGCCCTGTGTCGGTAGAACATCATCATCGTCACCACGCCGTCGTGCTGACAAAACTCTCCCTCAACACTCGGCTGGATCGGAGTTCGAGGGACGTCATTGGGCTGAACGTGTGCTGAACTCGGAGGTGCCGTGCGTTCGGTACTTGATCGGTCGGATCGTGAAGACGTACGACTACATCAACCGCGTTGTGCTAATGCTTCCGCTTTCGGTCTACGAGGGTACGTGGATAACACTCTCCCCTCTCGTTGCTATGCATCACCATGATCTTGCGTGTGCGTAGGAATTTTTTTGAAATTACTACGTTCCGCAACATTGTTAGCACCTTTTGGATCGACAAAACCTTCTGGTTGCATCATATACAACTCTTCTTTAAGATATCCATTAAGGAATGCAGTTTTGACATCCATTTGCCAAATTTCATAATCATAAAATGCGGCAATTGCTAACATGATTCGGACGGACTTAAGCATCGCTATGAGTGAGAAGGTCTCATCGTAGTCAACCCCTTGAACTTGTCGAAAACCTTTCGCAACAAGTCAAGTGATGTCTACTATGCAACCTTCTTCTTGTAGACGTTGTTAGGCCTCCAAGTGCAGAGGTTTTTAGGACAGTAGCAAATTTCCCTCAAGTGGATGACCTAAGGTTTATCAATGATGAAGATGGTCTCTCTCAAACAACCCTGCAACCAAATAACAAAGAGTCTCTTGTGTCCCCAACACACCCAATACAATGGTAAATTGTATAGGTGCACTAGTTCGGCGAAGAGATGGTGATACAAGCGCAATATGGATGGTAGATATAGGTTTTTGTAATCTGAAAATATAAAAACAGCAAGGTAACTAATGATAAAGGTGAGTGAAAACGGTATTGCAATGCTTGGAAACAAGGCCTAGGGTTCATACTTTCACTAGTGCAAGTTCTCTCAACAATAATAACATAATTGGATCATATAACTATCCCTCAACATGCAACAAAGAGTCACTCCAAAGTCACTAATAGCGGAGAACAAACGAAGAGACCTAGATACTCCAATGTCACCTCAAGTATCCGTGGGTATGATTATACGATATGCATCACACAATCTCAGATTCATCTCTTCAACCTACACAAAGAACTTCAAAGAGTGCCCCAAAGTTTCTACCAGAGAGTCAAGACGAAAACGTGTACCAACCCCTATGCATAGGTTCATGGGCAGAACCCGCAAGTTGATCACCAAAACATACATCAAGTGGATCAATAGAATACCCCATTGTCACCACGGGTATCCCACGCAAGACATACATCAAGTGTTCTCAAATCCTTAAAGACTCAATCCGATAAGATAACTTCAAAGGGAAAACTCAATCCATTACAAGAGAGTAGAGGGGGAGAAACATCATAATATCCAACTATAATAGCAAAGCTCGCGATACATCAAGATCGTATCACCTCAAGAACACGAGAGAGAGATCAAACACATAGCTACTGGTACATACCCTCAGCCCCGAGGGTGAACTACTCCCTCCTCGTCATGGAGAGTGTCGGGATGATGAAGATGGCCACCGGCGAGGGTTCCCCCCTCCGGCAGGGTGCCGGAACAGGGTCCCGATTGGTTTTTGGTGGCTACAGGGGCTTGCGGCGGCGAAACTCTCGATCTATTCTGTTCCCCGATGGTTTTAGGGTATATGGATATATATAGGCGGAAGAAATACATCAGGGGAGTCACGAGGGGCCCACGAGGGTGGAGGGCGCGCCCAGGGGGTGGGCGCGCCCCCTGCCTCGTGCCTTCCTCGTTTCTTCCCTTACGTACACTCCAAGTCTTATGGATTGCTTCCGTTCCAAAAATAACTCTTCCGAAGGTTTCATTCCGTTTGGACTCCGTTTGATATTCCTTTGCTGCGAAACACTGAAACAAGGAAAAAAACAGAAACTGGCACTGGGCTCTGGGTTAATAGGTTAGTCCCAAAAATAATATAAAAGTGTTTAATAAAGCCCATTAAACATCTAAGATGGATAATATAATAGCATGAATACTTCATAAATTATAGATACGTTGGAGACGTATCAGCATCTCCAAGCTTAATTCCTGCTCGTCCTCTAGTAGGTAAATGATAAAAGAAATAATTTATGAAGTGTGAATGCTAGCAGGTGCATAAGTTTGATCAATGATAATTTCAATCACCTTTTCTAGCATCATTATATGTCATAACAATAGCTCAACTCATAGAACTTTGCATGATCAAGTAACAAACTATTCACATGTTAAAGTATAGATCATAAACTTTCTTGAAAACTAACAAACCGTGTTATTAGTCATCAAACAATTACAATTCATCTTATTTTCAGGAAGAGTCTATGTCAGAGCTTTGATTCCGCAAACTTCACATACTCAACTATCATTTAGTCTTCCATGATTGCTACCACTCAAAGCATATTTTTAGAACAAATAGTATTCATCAAACACAGAGAAAGATAGGGGCTTAATGTTTTGCCTCCCAACCTTTTACCTCAAGGGTAATGTCAACAATAATAATTCATGCTCAAATATATTTGAATGACCATAGATTCTTAGATCTTTCCATCACATGATGCTTGCCAACTAAAGAGTAGGTTGGAATGAGAAGGAATACTACTGACTCTTGAATAAAAGTAAAAGATAGGCCCTTCGCAGAGGGAAGCAGGGATTTGCAGAGGTGCCAGAGCTCGAAGCAAAAACTGAGATGAAAATAATTTTGAGAGGTATGCTTTCATTGTCAACATAACCACCAAGAGTTCCCAATATCTTCCATACTACATACATTATAGGCGGTTCCCACGCAGAAAGGTAAAGTTTTTACTCCCCCTCCACCAACATTCACACTCCACGGCTTGTCCGAAACAACGGGTGCCATCCAACTATCAACATTCCTGGGGGAGTTTTGTTTAAATTATTTGCGAATTTGTTTTTGATCTTTTGATCATAGGACTAGGCATCCCAGTTACCAGCCATTTTCTCGTGAATGATGAGCGGAGTCCACTCATCGTGAGAATAACCCACCTAGCATGGAAGATACTGACAGCCCCTAGTCGCTACATGAGCGATTCGGGCATACAAAACAGATTATTATTTGAAGGTTTAGAGTTTGGCACATGCAAATTTACTTGGAACGGCAGGTAAATACCGCATATAGGTAGATATGGTGGACACTCATGGAAGAAACTTGGTTCAAGGAATTTGGATGCACAAGCAGCATTCCCGCTTAGTACAGATATTTTGGCTAGCAAAGGATTCTAAATAGCAAGCACCACATGTTAGAGGATCCATAACAATATAACTTCTATACAAATATACCCAAGCATAACTCATTATGTTGTCTTCCTTGTCCAACTTCAACTAATTTGCTCAGGTTTGAAAATAATTAATGGGGCTCACAATCATAGAAGATTTCCAAGATAGTATATTTATATGTGAAATCTCTCTTCCTTCAATATTCTTTCATGAATTGTTCAAGTGACCAATACAATGTTTGCTAACCTTCAAAAAAATTACCACCTCTACTTCTTATATGTGAAGGCATTACTCCCCATGGGAAAGGCATATGAAACATATATAATTTCAGATTTATGACATTCAAATCATTCAACCATTTACTCATAGGATATAAGTGAAGCACACGAGTAAATGACAAACTACTCCAAAAAGATTTAAGTGAAGATCAATGAGTAGTTAAATAATTATGTAGCTATGTGAAGACTCTCTCTCATTTAAGAATTTCAGATCTTGGTATATCATTCAAACAGCAATCAAAACAAAATAAAACGACATTTCAAGGATAGCACTCATCATATGAAGAAGCAAAAACTTAGGCTCAACCGATACTAACCGATAATTGTTGAAGAAGAAAGGTGGGATGCCTACCGGGGCATCCCCAAGCTTAGATGCTTGAGACTTCTTGAAATATTATCTTGGGGTGCCTTGGGAATCCCCAAGCTTGAGCTTTTGTGTCTCCTTAATTCATCTCATATCACGGTTTCCTAAATCTTGAAAGCTTCATCCACACCAAACTCAACAAGAACTCGTGAGATAAGTTAGTATAAACCAATGCAAAAACCTTACCATTTTCTACTGTAACAAATCACTAAAATTATTATTCAACATTGCATACTAAATGCATCTGCATATTTAATACTCCTATCCTCAAATAAAATCATTAAACAAGCAAACATATGCAAACATAACAACAATCTGCCAAAACAGTACAGTCTGTAAAGAATGCAAGATTCATCATACTTCCCTAACTACAAAAATTATGAAAGAAAATTCCCACTGTAGTAAATTTATCAGATCTTATTATGCAAAAGGTTTCAACATTTTATCACATTCTGAATTTTCTAGGGAATTTTTGCAACAGCGGTAAACTTTCTGTTTTGAAACAGCAACATGTATACTTGCAAAATAAGCATGGTAAAAGCTATCCTTGACATTTTTATTGAAAATAAATATGCAAAACATTATTCTAAATAACAGAAAGAAAATCCTAGCAAAATAAAATGACGCTCCAAGCAAAACACATATCATGTGGTGAATAAAAATATAGCTCCAAGTAAAGTTACCGATGAACGAAGACGAAAGAGGGGATGCCATCCGGGGCATCCCCAAGCTTACGCTCTTGGTTGTCCTTGAATATTACCTTGGGGTGACTTGGGAATCCCCAAGCTTAGTCTCTTTCCACTCCTTATTCCGTAGTCCATCGAATCTTTACCCAAAACTTGAAAACTTCACAACACAAAACTTAACAGAAAATCTCGTGAGCTCCGTTAGAGAAAGAAAACAAAACACCACTTCAAGGTACTGTAATGAACTCATTATTTATTTGTATTGGTGTTAAATCTACTGTATTCCAACTTCTCTATGGTTTATAAACTATTTTACTAGCCATGGATTCATCAAAATAAGCAAACAACACACGAAAAACAGAATCTGTCAAAAACAGATCAGTCTGTAGTAATCTGTAACTAACGCAAACTTCTGGAACTCAAAAAATTCTACCAAAATAGGAAGACCTAGATAATTTGATTATTGATCTGCTGAAATTGTAATCAGCATTTTATCACGTTCTGGTGATTTTAAACAATTGTTTTCGTGAACAGAAAGTTTCTGGAATTTTCAGCAAGATCAAATAACTATCATCCAAGAAGATCCTATAGGTCTTACTTGGCACAAACACTAATTAAAACATAAAACCACATCTAACCAGAAGCTAGATGGATTATTTATTACTAAACAGAACCAAAAAGCAAGAAACTAAAATAAAATTGGGTTGGCTCCCAACAAGCGCTAACGTTTAACGCCCCTAGCTAGGCATGATGATTTCAATAATGCTCGCATAAAAGATAAGAATTGAAACATAAAGAGAGCATCATGAAGAATATGACTAGAACATTTAAGTCTAACCCACTTCCTATGCATAGGGATTTTGTGAGCAAACAACTTATGGGAACAATAATCAACTAGCATAGGAAGGCAAAACAAGCATAACTTCAAAACTTTAAGCACATAGAGAGGAAACTTGATATTATTGCAATTCCTACAAGCATATGTTCCTCCCTCATAATAATTTTCAGTAGCATCATGAATGAATTCAAAAATATAACCAGCACCTAAAGCATTCTTTTCATGATCTACTTGCATAGAAATTTTACTACTCTCCACATAAGCAAATGTATTCTCATCAATAGTAGTGGGAGCAAACTCAACAAAATAACTATCATGTGAAGCATAATCCAATTGAAAATTAAAATCATGATGACAAGTTTCATGGTTATCTTTATTCTTTATAGCATACGTGTCATCACAATAATCATCATAAATAGGAGGCATGCTTTCATCATAATAAATTTGCTCATCAAAGCATGGGGGACAAAAAATATCATCTTCATCAAACATAGCTTCCCCAAGCTTGTGGCTTTGCATATCATTAGCATCATGGGTATTCAAGGAATTCATACTAACAACATTGCAATCATGCTCATCATACAAATATTTTATGCCAATCATTCTATGTAATTCTTCTTCTAGTACTTGAGCACATTTTTCCTTCCCATCATTCTCACGAAAGATATTAAAAAGATCAAGCGTATGAGACAAACTCAATTCCATTTTTTTGTAGTTTTCTTTTATAAACTAAACTAGTGATAAAACAATAAACAAAAAGATTCGATTGCAAGATCTAAAGATATACCTTCAAGCACTCACCTCCCCGGCAACGGCGCCAGAAAAGAGCTTAGTTGACGGGGTGTGAGTGCCGCTTACCTAGCCTCCCCGGCAACGGCGCCAGAAAAGAGCTTGATGTCTACTATGCAACCTTCTTCTTGTAGACGTTGTTGGGCCTCCAAGTGCAGAGGTTTGTAGGACAGTAGCAAATTTCCCTCAAGTGGATGTCCTAAGGTTTATCAATCCGTGGGAGGCGTAGGATGAAGATGGTCTCTCTCAAACAACCCTGCAACCAAATAACAAAGAGTCTCTTATGTCCCCAACACACCCAATACAATGGTAAATTGTATAGGTGCACTAGTTCGGCGAAGAGATGGTGATACAAGTGCAATATGGATGGTAGATATAGGTTTTTGTAATCTGAAAATATAAAAACAGCAAGGTAACTAATGATAAAAGTGAGTGAAAACGGTATTGCAATGGTTGGAAACAAGGCCTAGGGTTCATACTTTCACTAGTGCAAGTTCTCTCAACAATAATAACATAATTGGATCATATAACTATCCCTCAACATGCAACAAAGAGTCACTCCAAAGTCACTAATAGCGGAGAACAAACGAAGAGATTATGGTAGGGTACGAAACCACCTCAAAGTTATTCTTTCTGCTCAATCTATTCAAGAGTCCGTAGTAAAATAACATGAAGGTATTCTTTCCGTTCAATCTATCATAGAGTTCGTACTAGAATAACACCTTAAGACACAAATCAACCAAAACCCTAATGTCACCTAGATACTCCAATGTCACCTCAAGTATCCGTTGGTATGATTATACGATATGCATCACACAATCTCAGATTCATCTATTCAACCAACACAAAGAACTTCAAAGAGTGCCCAAAAGTTTCTACCGTAGAGTCAAGACGAAAACGTGTGCCAACCCCCATGCATAGGTTCATGGGCGGAACCCGCAAGTTGATCACCAAAACATACATCAAGTGGATCAATAGAATACCCCATTGTCACCACGGGTATCCCACACAAGACATACATCAAGTGTTCTCAAATCCTTAAAGACTCAATCCGATAAGATAACTTCAAAGGGAAAACTCAATCCATTACAAGAGAGTAGAGGGGAGAAACATCATAAGATCCAACTATAATAGCAAAGCTCGTGATACATCAAGATCGTATCACCTCAAGAACACGAGAGAGAGATCAAACACATAGCTACTGGTACATACCCTCAGCCCCGAGGGTGAACTACTCCCTCCTCGTCATGGAGAGCGCCGGGATGATGAAGATGGCCACCGGTGAGGGTTCCCCCCTCCGTAGGGTGCCGGAACAGGGTCCCGATTGGTTTTTGGTGGCTACAGAGGCTTGCGGCGGCGGAACTCCCGATCTATTCTGTTCCCCGATGGTTTTAGGGTATATGGATATATATAGGCGGAAGAAATACATCAGGGGAGCCACGAGGGGCCCACGAGGGTGGAGGGCGCGCCCAGGGGGGTGGGCGCGCCCCCTGCCTCGTGCCTTCCTCGTTGCTTCCCTTACGTACACTCCAAGTCTTCTGGATTGCTTCCGTTCCAAAAATAACTCTCCCGAAGGTTTCATTCCGTTTGGACTCCGTTTGATATTCCTTTTCTTCGAAACACTGAAACAAGGGAAAAAACAGAAACTTGCACTCGGCTCTGGGTTAATAGGTTAGTCCCAAATATAATATAAAAGTGCTTAATAAAGCCCATTAAACATCTAAGATGGATAATATAATAGCATGAATACTTCATAAATTATAGATACGTTAGAGACGTATCATCAAGCTTTGTAGACCGTAACATTACCGTCAACGTCAGTCTTTTTCGGGGGTTGGGTGCGACATATGCCAATGGATGGCTTATCATGGTGGGAGCGAGTAGAACATCGCCGGTGCCTGGAAGCGGGATGAGGCGTAGACACGAATGCCGGCGGACTTTACCCAGGTTCGGGGCTCTCCTAGGAGATAACACCCCTAGTCCTGCTCTGCGGGGTATCCGCATGATCACTAAGGCTGTAGTGAGTACAATGGTGCTCCTTGAGCTGTATGCTAGAGGTGGAAGAAGGCAAGGCTTGCTCTCTTCTCCCCCTAGGTGTGATTATAATTCTATTAGGTTCCAACCCTTTGCATGGGTGCCCTGGGGGGTTTATATAGGCCTACCCCCCAGGGGTACAATGGTAATTTGGCCGGGTGTAGGACCCGTCAGTCAGTCTATCTGGTCGCCGGCTTCTCCGCCGACTGCTGGGGCCCGCCGCCTGGTGGGCCCCGCCGATTGGTCTGGTACGGAGCCGACAGGCCACCCCGCCGCTCGCGGGTCTTGCCAGCTGCTGATTACTGTAGCCGTGATGCTAATGACGCTTGCTTGGTCAGGGGAGCGTGGCTACAGTCCCACCGTCTGGCGGGAGATCGTTGTAGCCACTCCGCGTCTTATCTGGTTATTGGCGCGTGGGCCCCGGGGAAGGAGCGGGCCGACTGCTGGGAGCCGGCCTCCCTCGGGTCCGACTGGTAAGGCTCCCGCCGTCTTCCGGGCTCTCGCTGACCGGTAGGGCCCGCCGTCTACGGGCCGTACCGACAGGCGGTCGTGGGAGCAGGGCATCGCCTGACAGGAGTGATGTCAGGGGCGGGAGTGGCAATAGTGCCGCGCCGGGGAGCACTGTGGCCACGCCCGACCCTGGATAAGGGGGTGATGGGCTACACTGTAGCCTCACCCTGTCTTGTCTTCTTAATGGGGGCGTAGACTTTGAGGGCGCCATGGGCCGACTGCTAGGAGCCGGCCTCTCTGGAGGCCGCCGGCTAGGAGTCGGCCCGCCTTAGAGCCGCCTTCCTGTGCATGGCCGCCTTCTGGCAGTCGGCCGTTCGGCCAGCCGGCCACCAGAAGGCGGCGCTTTATCTTGACGTCTTGAGGGGCGCAGCCGGCCCCGATGTCTTGAAAGGTTCTGGGACTCGGGTTAGGCTACCCGTGGCCCATTACTCCGACAGTAGTCCCTGAAGCTGGTGAGGCGCCGCGGCTGAGGAGCCGAGAAGCCTCAACAGTTTCCTCCTCCGGGTGCTCTGGGTGGAAGCTTCATCCTACTCCTGGCAAGCCGCCTGAGGGGAGTCGGCCACGTCCAGTCGGATCTATCTGGAATTTCGAATGTTACGGCGGGAACCAGGTGGCATGCTAGCTAAGCTTCTAGGCCCGCTGCCTGTCGTGGGCGTGCCACGTGGCGCCAGCCAGCCAGGCCAGCCTGCCAGCACACGCGCGTGATGGGACGCGACTGCGGGCTGGGCCCGCCACCACCGGGCCTCGGCACGCGAGCGGATCCGCTGCGGCCGAGGCGGGCGGTTGAGTTTCCCCGCGGAGTTACTGCACGCAGTAACTCGCGCGGTAAAGGCGGGAGCGTGGGGTCGTGGGTGCAGTTAATCCCATGATCCCATGCCCGCCCCCTCGGCTTCATAGCCCGTAGGCTATAAGTAGGGAGAGGGGAGGGAGCGGAGAAGCACGCGCACCCCTCCACCCCATTTTCCCTCCTTCCTCTTCTCGCCGCAGCGCCCCCGAGCCACACCGGAGCACTGCCGCAATTCGCCTCCGTTGAGCTCGTCCGCCCGAACCCTCTTTGCTCCGCTCCATCTCAGCTCCCTCGCTGCGCCCTTTCTTCGTCAAGCTCTCCATGGCGCGTGAGCGAGGAGGGGACTGGGACGGGTCCAATGTCAACAAGGACCACATCACTTTCCTCCGTGAGATGCGGCGTCTTCCCGACGCGGGCTACGTGAAGGCACGCGTGCCGCCGGAGGGGGAGATCTCGCCGGCGCCCGGTGAGGGCGAGCGGGTCATCTTCCGCTCGCACTTCATCCGCGGCTTCGGCCTGCCGGCGAGCGGCTTCCTCCGTTCGTTTCTCGAATTCTATCACCTCCAGCCCCATCACATCACGCCCAACACCGTGATGCCCCTGGCCGCCTTCGTCACAATGTGCGAAGGCTACCTCGGCATCCTCCCCACCATCGAGCTGTGGGGAGCTTTCTTCTACACCAAGCTGGGCACCTCCGTCCGGGAGGTGGCTGCCCAGTGCGGTGCCTTTGTCGCGGTTCGCCGACCGTCGCCGAAGAATGCCTTCCCCACCATCTAGCTGCCACAGTCGGTCAAGATGTGGCAGCAATCTTACTTCTACGTGGAGAACGTGGACCCGGCCGTCTGTTGGGGATCGTAGCAGAAATTTAAAATTTTCTACGTATCACCAAGATCAATCTATGGAGTCATCTAGCAACGAGAGAGAGGGGAGTGCATCTACATACCCTTGTAGATCGCGCGCGGAAGCGTTCAAGAGAACGGGGTTGATGGAGTCGTACTCGTCGTGATCCAAATCACCGATGATCCTAGCGCCGAACGGACGGCACCTCCGCGTTCAACACACGTACGGAGCGGGGACGTCTCCTCCTTCTTGATCCAGCAAGGGGGGAGGAGAAGTTGATGGAGATCCAGTAGCACGACGGCGTGGTGGTGGAAGTAGCGGGATCCCGGCAGGGCTTCGCCAAGCGCAAGCGGGGAGGAAGAGGTGTCACGGGAGGGAAGGAGGTGCCAGGGCTTGGGGTGCTGCTCCCATGCGCCTCCCCACTATATATAGCGGTGGAGGGGGCTGGTTTCTTGCCCTTCAAGTCCATTGGGGCGTTGTCAAAGGTGGGGGAAAGAAATCCCATCATTTCCCTTCCCCACCGATTGTTATCCCCCTTTTTTAGGGATCTTGATCTTATCCCTTCGGGATATGATCTTATTCCTTCTAAGGTGGGATCTTGGTGCGCCTTGACCAGGGGTGTGGGGCCTTGACCCCACTACCCACGTTCATGTGGGTCCCCCATGCAGGTGGGCCCCACTTCAGAACCTTCTAGAACCTTCTCGGTACAATACCGAAAAATCCCGAACATTTTTCGGTGGCCAAAATAGGACTTCCCATATATAAATCTTTACCTCCGGACCATTCCGGAACTCCTCGTGACGTCCGGGATCTCATCCGGGACTCCGAACAACTTTCGTTAACCGCATAGTAATATCTCTACAACTCTAGCATCACCGAACCTTAAGTGTGTAGACCCTACGGGTTCGGGAGACATGCAGACATGACCGAGACGACTCTCCGGTCAATAACCAACAGCGGTATCTGGATACCCATGTTGGCTCCCACATGTTCCACGATGATCTCATCGGATGAACCACGATGTCGAGGATTCAATCAATCCCGTATACAATTCCCTTTGTCAATCGGTACGTTACTTGCCCGAGATTCGATCGTCGGTATCCCAATACCTTGTTCAATCTCGTTACCGGCAAGTCACTTTACTCGTACCGTAATGCATGATCCCGTGACCAAACACTTGGTCACATTGAGCTCATTATGATGATGCATTACCGAGTGGGCCCAGAGATACCTCTCCGTCATACGGAGTGACAAATCCCAGTCTCGATTCGTGCCAACCCTACAGACACTTTCGGAGATACCCGTAGTGCACCTTTATAGCCACCAAGTTACGTTGTGACGTTTGGCACACCCAAAGCACTCCTATGGTATTCGGGAGTTGCACAATCTCATGGTCTAAGGAAATGATACTTGATATTTGGAAAAGCTCTAGCAAACGAACTACACGATCTTGTGCTATGCTTAGGATTGGGTCTTGTCCATCACATCATTCTCCTAATGATGTGATCCCGTTATCAATGACATCCAATGTCCATAGTCAGGAAACCATGACTATCTGTTGATCAACGAGCTAGTCAACTAGAGGCTCACTAGGGACATGTTGTGGTCTATGTATTCACACATGTATTACGATTTCCGGATAACACAATTATAGCATGAACAATAGACAATTATCATGAACAAGGAAATATAATAATAACCATTTTATTATTGCCTCTAGGGCATATTTCCAACACCGTCGACTTCATCAACCTGCCGGCTTATGTAGCCGGCCCGCCGGCCGAGCCTCGGGCCAGCTGGGGCTACAAGCCGAAGCTGGTATCAGCAGACGGCGCCGCCGCCATCCAACGACTCCGGGAGCTGACCGACACAGAAGGCCTCAAGGCGTCCGACTTGCTGGTCGCTTTTGTCGCGTGCCGGGTTCTCCCGCTCCAAGGCTGGCTGCACTTGATCAGCCGGATGAGCGGGCATCACGGCCTGTGCTGGCTGAGCACCAAGGAGATGCCGGCTGCCGAGGTTGCGAACTTGGTGAACGAGTTCTCCGGCCTCAAGCAGGAGGGGTCTTGGAGCTTCGGCAAGCGGCCATATTCCCGCGCCGACCCGCCGCCTGCGGTAAGTTTTCCAATTCTTTCTTTTTGATACTCGTCTTAGTCTTGATCTTGGTCTTGATCAGCCGGCCTCTCATCATTTGAAACAGATCTACATGTCGGAAGCGACGGCCGCCATCGTAGGGGCGGGTGGCGATTACCAGCCGGACCGGGTGGTGAGCGACGTGGACGACCCCGACTTGGGGGCGGGCGCCTTGGAGGACACCGCGACAGGCGGCATTTACGAAGCAGGCGGCTCCGAAGAAGGCGGCATCGAGACCTGGCCCGATGACGACGAGGAGAAAGAAGAGCCGCGCCCTGCGCGGGGCGCCGGCAGGGCGGACGCGGGCCCCTCCGTCGAGCCGTCTGCTCGAGGCGGCACGCGCAAGCGTAAGCAAGGCGCCGTCTTGTTTGGCAGCGCGCCGAAGAAAGCCAAGAATCCGACCGCCGCGACCAGGCGGAAAGAGGCCGCAGCGAATGCGGCCAACTACCAGAAGCTCCCAAAGGCGCCTCCTATGGTGTTGGCATAAGTACCTTTCTTGCGCTTTTCTTCTTTCCTTGTCGATTCTTTCTGAATTTCCTTTGCTCTATTTTCTTGATTTTAGGGCTCTGCTCTCTCTCGAGAAGTCGGCCGCCGCCTCCATTGTTGGGTCGGCGGAGACCTCTACCACCACCCGGCGAATCGATCCGGCCGCCGACCTCCGGGAGGCGACGGAGCGAAACGCGCGGGAAGCGCGCGAGGAGTAGGAAGCCGCCCGCCTGGAGAAGGCGGAGGCGGACAAAGCGGAGGCCGCCGCTTTGAAGAAGCTGGCGGAGGCCGAGGCTGCTGCCGCGGCGAAGAAACAGGCTGAGGAAGCCGCATGCCGTCAGTCGGCGATATTCGTCACCCCCTGAACTCCGTGCCGCCGCCATCAGAATTCGTGGCGCCAACTGGGGGAGCCGGCGATGAGCACCCGATCATGGAGAGGGACGGCGGCGATGTCATCATGTCGGACGTAATCGTGCCCCCGCCACCACCTTCTGAGGAGGCGCGAGACAAGCATCCGATTGATCCACCAGCGCCACCAGCCGGAGACGAGATGACGACGGACCCAACTCCTGAGGTCCGCACCCCGACGCGCCGCCGCCTCGCAAAGGCGGCCTCGGCACCACGCCCGCAGGAGACCGCTGCCGCGAGCTCTTCAATCCCGGACACCGAGGCGACCAGCGCCGCGCCCACTGGGTGGGTGCAGGGAGGCGGGACGGGCCCTTTGAACAAGGCAATCCTGGACGTCCAGGCCAAACTCCGCGCTGAAGCCGACGCACTCAAGCACTGCAATAATGCGTTCCTGGAGTCACGAGCAGCCATCCGGGTATGCTTCTTGCTTCTTTGTTTTTAATTCTTGTATTGCTTCGTGGGGGCGCGCCAGCGCACCCACTGGGTGTAGTCCCCGAGTTTCGGGCCGGCTGCTGAGCAGGCGGCTCGGAACTTTAATTGGCAAGCTCCGAGTACTAACATTATCTGCTATCTTCATTGTAGGATTATCATAACCTCCGTGCAACCGCCTTCAACTCCAAAGTCCAGGAGTTGGATCAACGGGCCGTCAACTTGTCGGAGAGCTGGAGTAAGTCTTTTTCTTTCTCTGCGGGGGCGCGCTGGCGCACCCGCGGGCTGTAATCCCCGAGATTCGGGCCGACTGCTAAGCAGTCGGGTCGGATCTTCCTGGCAACTGCTCTTCTTCTCTGTTGATACTTGATAACTTCTTTCTCCGCGGGGGCGCGCTGGCGCACTCGCGGGCTGTAGTCCCCGAGATTCGGCCCGACTGCTGAGCAGTCGGGACGGATCTTCCCAGCAACTATATCTCTCTTTGTTGATCATTGATGTCCTTTTCTTCTTCTACCTTTGCAGAGGCCAACGCTACCCTGCAGCAACAGCTAGGCGAAGCTAACACCGCGCTGCGTGCCAAGGAGGCGGACTGCAGCAAGCTGGCCGAGGAGCATGACCGGCTGGTCACGCAACTGGCGGAGCAGGCGGAGCTTCTCAAGAAGGCCCAGAAGGAGGCGGAGGACAAGGAGGCCGATCTCCTTGCTGAGTTCGAGACCGAGCGCTCCGCCTAGACCGATAAGGAGGCAATGCTGACTGCCGGCTTCGGCGAGATTGAAGACATGGTCGACGGTAAGCTGCCCTTTTTACTCTTTCTTCAAGCCGCCGACTTCTGATCAAGCCGACTTCTTGTTTCTGACCTGACTCTTTTGCTTTTTCGTCCGAGCAGACTTCTTCCCAGGTCACTCTGGTGCTGCCAACCATGCTATCGAGGCCGATCGCGAAGGGCGGAGGGCAGAAGGCGAGCAGATCGCTGCCGACGCCCCCCGCACTCTTAGCGAGCAACTTCTCAGCATCCAGGCTCGTCTTCGGCCGGATCATCGGATGCTGCGCCGCCTCCAGCGTGTCGGCGCCCAGGCGACCGCCGCCCTGTGGCCAGACATGCCGGCTCCACGCACACCCAGCCGGACTGCCGACTGGCTGGAGGTGGCGGCCGGCCGCCTTGAGGCGTGGAAGGGCTCCTCGGCCCGAGCCGGACCACGCCGGGCCTTGGAGTTCGTCAAGGCGTGGTACCCTGGGCTAAATCTAGCCTAGTTTACCATGTTTTGACTGGAAGCCTAGGAGGAGCTGGTGGCGGTGGAGGGTGATCTTGTCAAGCGGGCGGCGGCAATCGCCGAGTACACCAACACCAGCATCTTCGTCCCGGAGCTGGCCGAGAACGGTGCCGAGGCGCCACCAGAGTGGTTCGGGCTGAACCCGGAGGATGGCGAGGACTCGGCCGAGGTGATCGACTCCAGCGACGAGAGAGAAGACGAAGAGGGGGAGGAAGGTGAAGAGGAGGCGCCAGAGGTCAGAACGGACGGCCAACCTCAACTCGACCACGCCTCCAGCAACGAGCCACGCCGGCTGCTGCTGAAGGCGACCAAGCAGAGACCGACCAGCTGGCTGCTCAACCAGCCGGCACCACCGACTCCACCATTCCTCCGAACCCGCCTGCCGCTTCCTAGGCTGCCATTTTACCTTTGTTTCTTCCTGCTTATCTGTCTCGACAAACTTTGTTAACTTCGCACAATTCCACCCGCGGGGTGTATTTCAAAGTCTTGTTGGATGTCGGCCAAGGGCCTTTGATGTGTAAATATTTTTGCGGAGTTCTATCTTTCCTTGCTTTCTGCTCTTTGGCTTTTTTTCCTTTGCCTCCTTCCCTCGGTTGCCGTCTTGCCAGCCGAACAGCTGCTCCGCGGACTGTGGCTGGGTCAAGTACTTAGCCACTTTCGGGGAGGCAAGTACTTAGCCTATTAGAGTTTTCTAGCAAGTTAAGTAGAAGCCGGCCGACTGGCTGCTTGACAGTCGGTCGGCAAGGCGGGAAGCCGGCTTGGACTATGTGTATGCTTTGGGTCCTTAGACATTTTTCATGTAGGCACCCTTTCTGCCTTAACTCCTGCCGACCGAATAGTCGCTCTGCGAGCTGCGGCTTCTGGCAGGAGAAAGCTTAACTGCCAACACATTACTTGTCCGGCTGCAGGAAGCATTTCATAGTACAAGGCGGCAACTCCCCGGGTCGACTAGTCGAACCCGGTGCCAGACGGACTAATGAAATAACATAATCACAGGCGTAATACTTATCATATAGATGAAAGAGGGCAGTCCCCGAGCTCTTCTCAGGAGACCCGGAGTCTTCGTACTTAATACAAAAGTTGGCGTGGTACATACTGCATCAACTGTAAAACCTTCGAAGGAGGTTCGCATTCCATGGTCGCTCCGTCTCCTTGCCGCAGTCATCTCTTTTGCATGCTCGAGGCTTCTGAGCGTCGATGAGGTAGTAGGAGTCATTGCCCAACACCTTGCTGATGATGAAGGGGCCTTCCCAAGGTGCCGAGAGCTTGTGCTGGCCGGCTGTTCGCTGGATCAGCCGGAGTACAAGGTCTCCTTCTTGGAAGGATCTTGGCTTGACCTTTCGGTTGTAGTATCGGCGCAAGCTCTGCTGGTAGATGGTGGACCGGCTGAGTGCCAACAGTCGGCCCTCTTCCAGCAGATCGACGCCATCTTGTCGTGCTTCTTCTGCGTCCTCCTCGGTGTACATGGTGACTCGAGGGGATTCGAATTCTATGTCCGTCGGGATGACGGCTTCGGCACCGTAGACGAGGAAGAAAGGCGTAATGCCGGTTGACTTGACTTGTTCGGAGTTGTGCGCAGGCTCCAGAGGACGGCCGGCAGCTCGTCGAGCCAACAGCCGGCCGACCGCTCCAGAGGCTCGACCAGTCGGGGCTTGATGCCGGATAAAATGAGGCCGTTTTCTCGCTCCACTTGGCCGTTTGACTGCGGATGGGCAACAGACGCTAAGTCCAGTCGGATGCCCTGCGTCGCGCAGAAACGGGCCAAGGCGCCTTTGGCAAAGTTTGTGCCATTGTCGGTGATGATGCTGTGTGGTATGCCATACCGGATGGTGATGTCGGAGATGAAAGTCACGCAGTCGGACCATTCAATTTCTTAATTGGCTTTGCTTCTATCCAGTTGGTGAACTTGTCCACCGCGACAAGCAGATGACTCATGCCGCCACGTGCCGTCTTGAATGGTCCCACCATGTCCAGGCCCCAGACGGCAAAGGGCCAGGCAATGGGAATAGTCTTGAGTGCAGAAGCCGGCTGATGTGGCTTTGAACGAAACTTCTGGCACCCTTTGCATTTCTGGACCAAGTCTTTGGCGTCTTCTAGAGCAGTCGGCCAGAAAAAACCGTGGCAGAAAGCTTTGGCCACAAGTGCTCTTGAAGCTGCGTGGTGACCACACTCGCCTTGATGGATATCTTTGAGGATTGTTTGGCCTTGCTCCGGCTCTACGCAGCGCTGATAGACACCAGTGACACTGCGCCTCACAAGCTCTCTGTTGACTATGGTGTACGCTGCTGCCCGGCATTGCACTTGCCGGGCCGAGATCTCATCAGTCGGCAACTCTTTGTTCACCAGAAAGTTGAGGATGGGCTGGGCCCATGAAGGTGCTGCAATTTCTTCGGCTGCTAGGACTGCTACTTGTACGAGGGCGGTTGGGCCGGGAGGCAGCGGGTTGGAGTTGGCTGCCGCTTGCTGAGTCGATGAAGTCCCCGGGCCGACTGCTCCAGTCCCCGGGCCGGGCTCTGAAGTCCCTGGGCCGGGTGCGGCTGCTGCAGTCCCCGGGTCGCCTGCCGAATTCCCCGTGCCGGCTGCTGGGGTCCTCAAGTTGGATCCGACTGCTTCAGGAGGAGCCGGCAGAAAGATGGAATCCGACTCTGGCGATGGCTTGACAGACGGCTTGAGGAGGCGCTGCAGGGCGACGCCGGCTGGTATTGCTTGCCGGGTGGAGCCGATTCGTGCCAAGGCGTCACCTTGCTCATTGTCATTTCTTGGCACATGGAGGAACTCGCACCCTTCGAAGTATCCGCTGAGTTGCTGGACGAGGAAGCGATAGCTTGCCATGTTTGCATCCTTGGCATCCCAGTCACTAGATGACTGCTGGACCACCAGGTCGGAATCTCCATAACACAGGATCCGGCGAATGCCAAGTTCCTTGGCAAGCCAGAGCCCGTGAAAGAGTGCTTCATATTCAGCAACGTTGTTGGAGGCGGCAAAGTGAATTTGCAGCACATATCTGAGCTTGTCACCTTTGGGAGAGGTGAGGACGATGCCGGCTCCCAAACCGGTGCGCATCTTGGAACCATCAAAGTGCATTCGCTAATGAGTGGAATCTGGTGCTGGCGGCAGGTACTGGGTCTCGGCCCAGTCGACGAGGAAGTCAGCCAGTGCTTGTGACTTGATGGCGGTGCGAGGCTGGTAGTAGATGGTGTAGGGGGCCAAATCTATGGCCCATTTGGCCACTCGGCCTGAGGCGTCTCGGCTTCCAATGATCTCGGCAAGGGGAGCAGTGCATGTTGGGGAACGTAGCAATAATTCAAAATTTTCCTATGTGTCACCAAGATCAATCTAGGAGATGCTAGCAACGAGAGAGAGGGAGTGCATCTTCATACCCTTGAAGATCGCTAAGCGGAAGCGTTACAAGAACGCGGTTGATGGAGTCATACCCGCGGCGATTCAAATCGCGGAAGATCCGATCTAGCGCCGAACGGACGGCACCTCCGCGTTCAACACACGTACAGCCCGAGGACGTCTCTTCCTTCTTGATCCAGCAAGGGGAGAGGAGAAGTTGAGGGAGAACTCCAGCAGCACGACGGCATGGTGGCGATGGAGCTCGTGGTTCCCCGGCAGAGCTTCGCTAAGCACTACTACGGAGGAGGAGGAGTTGGAGGAAGAGAGGGCTGCGCCAGGCAAAAGGGTTCGGCTGCCCTATCTCTCCCTCACTATATATAGGGGAAGGGGGGTGGAGGAGGCGCCCTAGGGGAGGGGCGGCGGCCAAGGGGAAAACCCTAGATGGGTTCTGGGCGCCCCCACCCCTAGGAGACTTGCCCCCCAAGCCAGGAGGGGCAGCTGCCCTAGGGGAGGCGCCCCATCTCTCCTGGTTACGTGAGAGGGGTTGGGAGGGGTGCACAGCCCCTTAGTGGGCTGGTTTGCCCCTTCCCCTTGGCCCATAAGGTCCCCCAACGCTTGCCGGGGCCTCCGAAACCCCTTTCGGACATGCTGGCCATAGCCTGGTACCCCCGGAACACTTCCGGACTCCAATACCCTTCGTCCAGTATATCGATCTTCACCTCCGGACCACTCCGGAGTTCCTCGTCACGTCCAGGATCTCATCCGGGACTCCGAACAACCTTCGGTAACCACATACTATTTCCCATAACAACTCTAGCGTCACCGAACCTTAAGTGTGTAGACCCTACGGGTTCGGGAACCATGCAGACATGACCGAGACACCTCTCCGGCCAATAACCAATAGCGGGATCTGGATACCCATATTGGCTCCCACATGTTCCACGATGATCTCATCAGATGAACCACGATGTCGGGGATTCAATCAATCCCGTATACAATTCCCTTTGTCTATCGGTATGTTACTTGCCCGAGATTCGATCGTCGGTATCCCAATACCTTGTTCAATCTTGTTACCGGCAAGTCTCTTTACTCGTTCCGTAACACATGATCCCATGGCTAACTCATTAGTCACATCGAGCTCATTATGATGATGCATTACCGAGTGGGCCCAGAGATACCTCTCCGTCATACGGAGTGACAAATCCCAGTCTCGATTCGTGCCAACCCAACAGACACTTTCGGAGATACCTGTAATGCACCTTTATAGCCACCCAGTTACGTTGTGACGTTTGGTACACCCAAAGCATTCCTACGGTATCCGGGAGTTGCACAATCTCATGGTCTAAGGAAATGATACTTGACATTAGAAAAGCTCTTAGCAAACGAACTACACGATCTTGTGCTATGCTTAGGATTGGGTCTTGTCCATCACATCATTCTCCTAATGATGTGATCCTGTTATCAATGACATCCAATGTCCATGGTCAGGAAACCATAACAATCTATTGATCAACGAGCTAGTCAACTAGAGGCTTACTAGGGACATGTTGTGGTCTATGTATTCACACATGTATTACGGTTTCCAGTTAATACAATTATAGCATGAACAATAGACAATTATCATGAACAAGGAAATACAATAATAACCATTTTATTATTGCCTCTAGGGCATATTTCCAACAGTGGAGACCACAGTGATTGGATGCTCTTGAAAATATGGCTTCAATTTCTTGGCGGCAAAGTGCACACCATAGCACATCTTCTGATAGTGGGGGTAGTTCTGCTTGGAGGCGGACAGTACTTCACTCAGGTAATACACCGGCCTCTGGACTGGTAGAGCTTTTCCTTCTTCCTTGCGTTCCACCACTATGACTGTGCTGACCACCCGGCTGGTGGCGGTGATGTAGAGGAGCATGGGCTCCTTAGGAGTCGGGGCCGCCAGGACAGGCGGAGTGGTCAACATCTTCTTGAGCTGGAGAAAAGCTTCATCCGCCTTGTCATTCCACTCGAAAAAAGTGGTATTTTTCATGAGCTGGTACAGGGGAAGAGCCTTCTCACCCAACCGACTGATGAAACGGCTGATGGATGCCAAGCAGCCGGTAAATTTTTGCACGTCTAGTAGTCGGGTGGGCACCTCCATCCTCTCGATGGCCTTGATCTTCACAGGGTTGCACTCCATGCCGCGCTCTGAGACCAGAAAGCCAAGAAGCTGGCCAGCCGGCACTCCAAAGACGCATTTCTCCGGGTTGAGCTTGATCTGAAATCGGCGCAAGTTCTCAAAGGTCTCCTTGAGGTATTCTAGTAGCGTTCCACGCTTCTCCGTCTTCACCACCACATCGTCCACATAGACATGGGCGTTTCTGCTGAGTTTCTTGAGGAGACACTTCTGCATGCAACGCTGGAACGTGACACCGGCATTTCTCAAGCCAAACGTCATGGTCAGGTAACAGAAGGCTCCGAATGGCGGGATGAAGGCGGTCTTCAGCTTGTCGGCTGGGTTTAGCTTGATCTGGTGATACCCTGAATTTGCATCCAAAAAGCTCAACAGCTCGCATCCGACTGTGGAGTCTATCACCTGGTCAATCCTTGGTAAGGCAAAGGGACCTTTGTGGCATGCTTTGTTGAGGCTGGTATAATCAATACACATGCGCCACTGCTTGTTCTTCTTTAGTACAAGGACTGGGTTGGCCAACCACTCTGGAAAGAATACTTCCATGATGAAGTCGGCTGCTAGAAGCCGGGATATCTCTTCTCCAACAACTCTTCTCTTTTCCTCTGACAGGCAGCGCAAGGGCTGCCTGACTGGCTTGGCGTCAGATCGTACATGTAGCTTGTGCTCGGTGAATTCCGTCGGAACACCCGGCATGTCCTTGGGAGACAATGCAAAGATGTCCCGATTCTCATGGAGGAAATCAACGAGCTCGCCTTCCTATTTTCTGTCAAGGTTTGCACCTATGAGAGCGTGCCTATCTGGGTGCTCCGGGTCCAAGGGTATCTTCTTTGTTTCTTTTGCCGGCTTGAACGAGCCCTCAGCTTTCGACTCCTTGGGGTTGGATGACATTTCGGGCTGCTTGCCTGCCATGGCCACCACCCGATCAAGGAGCCGCTTCTCAGCCGCGATCACGAGGGACTCGACCAACCGGCTGCTCTTTGCTGCGCAGGCGGACGACTTCTTGTAGTCTCCTACTATGGTCAGGATTCCCTTGGAGCTTGGCATCTTCATCTTCAGGTAAGCATAATGGGGAACCACCATGAACTTGGCCAGGGCAGGCCGGCCAAGTAATGCATGATAAGGGCTCTCAAGATCCACCACCTCGAACCAGACCGGCTCTCGGCAGAAATGATTTGTGTCCCCGAAGAGGACGTCTATCTGAGTCTTGCCGATTGGTGAGCAAGAAAGGCCGGGAACTATGCCATGGAAAACAGTCCGGCTGGGCTGAAGATGTCTCTGCTTGATTCCTAACTTCTCCATAGTATCTTTGTACAGAATGTTGATGCTGCTGCCGCCGTCTATCAGAACTCGGGAGAAACGAGCAACTCGCCTCTCTGTGGCAAACGTGGCATCCAACACCAGAGCATAAGAGCCGGGATTGGGCATCACCTCCGGGTGGTCGGCTCTGCTCCAGCTGATGGGCTTCTCAGACCAATGCATGAATTCTGGGGTCTCTGATGCTACTGCATTTACTTCTTGTTGCTCCTGCCGTCTGTTGCGCCTGTCATCGGCCACGCTGGTGAACACGACATAGGCTCCATGCTCTTCAGGATAATCATCTTGTATGGCGCCGACTGGCCGAGCCCCCGGCTGCTGCGGGGGAGGAGGCGGCAGGTCGGCTGGCGGAGGAGGCTGGAGTCCTTCACCCTTGGCAATCCTGGTGAGCCAGTGGCACTTCCGAGTAGGTGTGATTGGATGGCTTCGCGCCGCTATGGAACTTGCAGGGTGCATCGAGAGTCTGCTCATACGAGAAGGCGGGCAGCCAGTTGGGCTTGCCGCCCTTCTGGCGTTTGGGAGGAGGCTGCCCTTCTGGTTGCTGATCTTCGACCGTTGCCACCTGCCGGCTCGTGGAAGCCGGCTGCATGGCTTTGCGCTTGTTGTCGTTTGGTTGCTGTCGCCGACTGGAGTCACCAGCCGGGGTCCGAGGAGCTTGAGGGGCCACCTTGCCCGACACGTTAACTTGGATCTCCGCCTTCATGGAGGAATCGGCCGTGGCGTACTTGTCTGCTATGATCACCAGTTCGTCGAGGGTTGCCGGCTCGTCGCAGAGGAGCTTGTGCTTGAGGAGGGTGCCCTCTTGGCACCCGGCAGTGAAGTACTCGATGGCCTGCACCTCATGCACACCCTCGCAAGAGTTGCGCAGCTCGGCCCAGCGCGTGAGGTAGTCGCGAGTCGACTCGTTGGGGCCTTGGACGCACAAGGAGAGCTGGCGGGGCTTGGGCGGCCGCTTGTACGTGCTGGTGAAGTTGCAGATGAATGCTTCAGTGAAATTAACCCAGCTGTTGATGCTGCGGGGCTTAAGGTTGTTCAGCCACGTCTGGGCCGTGCCCTGGAGCATGAGCGGGACGTACTTCGCAATGCGCTTGTTGCCGTTCGCGATGCTGACGGCTGTAGAGTAGTCGACCAGCCAATCCTCCGGCTTCACGGAGCCGGTGTACTTGGGTGTATCTCTTGGGAGTGTGAACCCTTTGGGGAAAGGTTCGTCTCGGATGCGGGGGCCGAAGCATGGCGGACCCAGCTCATCTTCTTCTTCTAGCGCCAGGGATCGATTGAGGCGATCAATCCGGTGGCGGGCATCATTTTCTCTGATTCCTTCTCGGCGTCCAAGGCGGTCGCTGAGTGACGGGTGATCAACAGGCGGCGGGGAAATGCGCCTCTCCCTACGGGGAGGAGGAGGCGGGCAATCGTCTCGTCACTGCATTGCCCTTGGGCGGCCGTCTTGGTCGCGCTCGATGATGATGCGAGTCCGGCTGCAGCTAGCAGCCGGCTCCTTGTCTCTTCTATCGCGGGCGCCACCAGTCGGCGTCCGGGATGTTGCACCTTGGTCTCGGTGAGGAGGCGGGTCGTCGTTTCGCCGGTTGGGCGCTTCAGTGCGGCATCCGGCCTCTTGCTGCTCAGCAGCCGCGTCGAGGAGCTGCTGGACCCGCTCCGTCATGTGGCGACGCTCGTCGCCCTCGAGCTTGTCTAGCTCGTCTGCTGCCGCCTGGACAGCTCGTATGTTCTCCGCAGGCGTGGCGTAGATGGGACGATCCGTCCCGAACATGCTGGCGATGGTCGCGCCACGCTGCCGGACCAAGCCAATGTGGCTAGGCCCACCAGGAGCCGGCGTGCCGCCGACGGCACGGTCCATATCCCGCTGGTAGGCCTCCGACAGGCGTCTCATGCTGGCCAGCCGGTTGGCGCTCTCGACGAGCTAGACGCGGCGCGCCTCCAGCGTTTCGGCGTCGGCGTCTTCCGGGATGGGCGCAGTCAGGTCTTCCATCGCCGCTTGCAACGGATCCTGGCCACCTCCGCCAGAGTGGTCGCCGTGGCTGATGATGACTACTTCCGTGACGGTGCTGCCGCCGCTGTCCGCGCGAGGAAGCGGCTCATCGTAGACAACCACGTTGCTGGGGAAGGCGTCAAGCGACGCCGTGTCAGAGTAGAGCAACATCGGGTCGGTGGAGCCAACCAACTCCAAGTCGGCGGCAGGCTCGCGGCGACGTGAAGCTGATCGAGGAGGCTCACGAGGCGGCTCTCGGGGCCATCGTGCCCGCATCAGACGCGGGCTCGTCGGAGATGCGAATCTCGCCAACAAGATCGGCGAGGCAACTCGCTGTGCAGGCGACCTCCGCGCCGTGCAGCGCGTCGGCGCAGACGCCGTCTGGCGTGCCGGGCTGGCTGCACTCACCAGGAAGGAAGAGGGTTCCCGCCCAGAACAGGTCTCCGGGAGACGATGCACCTCGCCCCACGGTGGGCACCAAATGTCGGGGGTTGGGTGCGACATATGCCAATGGATGGCTTATCATGGTGGGAGCGAGTAGAACGTCACCGGTGCCTGGAAGCGGGATGAGGCGTAGACACGAACGCCGCCGGACTTTACCCAGGTTCGGGGCTCTCCTAGGAGATAACACCCCTAGTCCTTCTCTGCGGGGTCTCCGCATGATCACTAAGGCTGTAGTGAGTACAATGGTGCTCCTTGAGCTGTATGCTAGAGGTGGAAGAAGGCAAGGCTTGCTCTCTTCTCCCCCTAGGTGTGAGTCTAATTCTAACAGGTTCCAACCCTTTGCATGGGTGCCCTGGGGGGTTTATATAGGCCTACCCCCCAGGGGTACAATGGTAATTCGGCCAGGTGTAGGACCCGTCTGTCAGTCTATCTGGTCGCTGGCTTCTCCGCCGACTGCTGGGGCCCGCCGCCAGGTCTGGTACGGAGCCGACAGGCCGCCCCCGCCGCTCGCGGGTCTTGCCAGCTGCTGATTACTGTAGCCGTGATGCTAATGACGCTTGCTTGGTCAGGGGAGCGTGGCTACAGTCCCACCGTCTGGCGGGAGATCATTGTAGCCACTCCGCGTCTTATCTGGTTATTGGCGCGTGGGCCCCGCGGAAGGAGCGGGCCGACTGCTGGGAGCCGGCCTCCCTCGGGTCCGACTGGTAAGGCTCCCGCCGTCTTCCGGGCTCTCGCTGACCGGTAGGGCCTGCCGTCTACAGGCCGTACCGACAGGCGGTCGTGGGAGCAGGGCATCGCCTGACAGGAGTGATGTCAGGGGCGGGAGTGGCAACAGTGCCGCGCCGGGGAGCACTGTGGCCACGCCCGACCCTGGATAAGGGGGTGATGGGCTACACTGTAGCCTCACCCTGTCTTGTCTTCTTAATGGGGGCGTAGACTTTGAGGGCGCCATGGGCCGACTGCTAGGAGCCGGCCTCTCTGGAGGCCGCCGGCTAGGAGTCGGCCCGCCTTGGAGCCGCCTTCCCGTGCATGGCCGCCTTCTGGCAGTCGGCCGTTCGGCCAGCCGGCCACCAGAAGGCGGCGCTTTATCTTGACGTCTTGAGGGGCGCAGCCGGCCCCGATGTCTTGAAAGGTTCTGGGACTCGGGTTAGGCTACCCGTGGCCCATTACTCCGACAATCTTCTTCTTGAAGATCCATTTATTCTCTATGGCTTGTCGATCATCGGGCAAGTCAACCAAAGTCCACACTTTGTTCTCATACATGGATCCCATCTCAGATTTCATGGCCTCAAGCCATTTTGCGGAATCTGGCCTCATCATCGCTTCCTCATAGTCGTAGGTTCGTGATGGTCAAGTAATATGACCTCCAGAACAGGATTACCGTACCACTCTGGTGCGGATCTTACTCTGGTTGACCTACGAGGTTCTGTAGTAACTTGATCAGATTTCATGATCATCATCATTAGCTTCCTCACTAGTTGGTGTAGGAATCATTGGAACTGGCTTCTGTGATGTACTACTTTCCAACTCTGGAGAAGGTACAATTACCTCATCAAGTTTTACTTTCCTCCCACTCACTTCTTTCGAGAGAAACTCCTTCTCGAGAAAGGATCCATTTCTAGCAAAGAATATCTTGCCTTCGGATCTATGATAGAAGGTGTACCCAACAGTCTCATTTGGGTATCATATGAAGACAGATTTCTCCGATTTGGGTTCGAGCTTATCAGGTTGAAGCTTTTTCACATAAGCGTCGCAACCCCAAACTTTAAGAAACGATAACTTGGGTTTCTTACCAAACCACAGTTCATAAGGTCTCGTCTCAATGGATTTAGATGGTGCCCTATTTAACGTGAATGCAACCGTCTCTAAAGCATAACCCCAAAACGATAGCGGTAAATCAGTAAGAGACATCATAGATCGTACCATATCTAATAAAGTACGATTACGATGTTCGGACACACCATTACGCTATGGTGTTCCGGGTGGCATGAGTTGCGAAACTATTCTGCATTGTTTCAAATGAATACCAAACTCGTAACTCAAATATTCTCCTCCACGATCAGATTGTAGAAATTTAATTTTCTTGTTACGATGATTTTCCACTTCACTCTGAAATTCTTTGAACATTTCAAATGTTTCAGACTTATGTTTCATCAAGTAGATATACCCATATCTGCTCAAATCATCTGTGAAGGTCAGAAAATAACGATACCCGCCGCGAGCATCAACACTCATCAGACCACATACATCAGTATGTATTATTTCCAACAAGTCTGTTGCTCGCTCCATTGTTCCGGAGAACGGAGTCTTAGTCATCTTGCCCATGAGGCATGGTTCGCAAGCATCAAGTGATTCATAATCAAGTGATTCCAAAAGCCCATCAGCATGGAGTTTCTTCATGCGCTTTACACCAATATGACCTAAATGGCAGTGCCACAAATAAGTTACACTATCATTATTAAACTTATATCTTTTGGCTTCAATACTATGAGCATGTGTATCACTACTATCAAGATTTAGTAAAAATAGACCACTCATCAAGGGTGCATGACCATAAAAGATATTACTCATTTAAATAGAACAACCATTATTCTCTGATCTAAATGAATAACCGTCTCGCATCAAACAAGATCTAGATATAATGTTTATGCTCAACGCTGGCACCAAATAACAATTATTTAGGTCTAAAACGAATCCCGAAGGTAGATGTAGAGGTAGCGTGCCGACGGCGATCACATCGACTTTGGAACCATTTCCCACGCGCATCGTCACCTCGTCCGTAGCCAATCTTCGCTTTATCCGTAGCCCCTGTTTCGAGTTGCAAATATTAGCAACAGAACAAGTATCAAATACCCAGGCGCTACTGCGAGCATTAGTTGAGTACACATCAATAACATGTATATCAAATATACCTTTCACTTTGCCATCCTTCTTCTCCGCCAAATACTTGGGGCAGTTCCGCTTCCAGTGACCAGTCCCTTTGCAGTAGAAGCACTCAGTCTCAGGCTTAGATCCAGACTTGGGCTTCTTCACTTGAGCAGCAACTTGTTTGCCATTCTTCTTGAAGTTCCCCTTCTTCCCTTTGCCCTTCTTCTTGAAACTGGTGGTCTTGTTAACCATCAACACTTGATGCTCCTTCTTGATTTCTACCTCCACAGCCTTTAGCATTGCGAAGAGCTCGGGAATCGTCTTATCCATCCCTTGCATATTATAGTTCATCACGAAGCTCTTGTAGCTTGGTGGCAGTGATTGAAGAACTCTGTCAATGACACTATCAACTGGAAGATTAACTCCCAGCTGAGTCAAGTGATTGTGGTACCCAGACATTCTGAGTATATATTCACTGACAGAACTATTCTTCTCCATTTTGCAGCTATAGAACTTATTGGAGACTTCATATCTCTCAATCCGGGTATTTGCTTGAAATATTAATTTCAACTCCTGGAACATCTCATATGCTCCATGACGTTCAAAACGTCGTTGAAGTCCCGGTTCTAAGCCGTAAAGCATGGCACACTGAACTATCGAGTAGTCATCAGCTTTGCTCTTCTGAATGTTCATAACATCTGGCGTTGCTCTTGCAGCGGGTTTGGCACCTAGCGGTGCTTTCAGGACCTAATTCTTCTGTGCAACAATGAGGATAATCCTCAAGTTACGGACCCAGTCCGTGTAATTGCTACCATCATCTTTCAACTTAGCTTTCTCTAGGAACGCATTAAAATTCAACGGAACAACAACATTGGCCATTTATCTACAATAACATAGACATGCAAAAATACTATCAGGTACTAAGTTCATGATAAATTAAAGTTCAATTAATCATATTACTTAAGAACTCCCACTTAGATAGACAACCCTCTAATCATCTAAGTGATCACATGATCCATATCAACTAAACCATGTCCGGTCATCACGTGAGATGGAGTAGTTTTCAATGGTGAACATCACTATGTTGATCATATCTACTATATGATTCACGCTCGACCTTTCGGTCTCAGTGTTCCGAGGCCATATCTGCATATGCTAGGCTCGTTAAGTTTAACCCGAGTATTCTGCATGTACAAAACTGGCTTGCACCCGTTGTATGTGAACGTAGAGCTTATCACACCTGATCATCACGTGGTGTCTCGGCACGACGAACTATCGCAACGGTGCATACTCTGGGAGAACACTTATACCTTGAAATTTAGTGAGATATCATCTTATAATGCTACCGCCGAACTAAGCAAAATAAGATGCATAAAGGATAAACATTACATGCAATCAATATAAGTGATATGATATGGCCATCATCATCTTGTGCCTTTGATCTCCATCTCCAAAGCACCGTCATGATCACCATCGTCACCGGCTTGACACCTTGATCACCATTGAAGCATCGTTGTCGTCTCACCAACTATTGCTTCTACGACTATCGCTACCGCTTAGTGATAAAGTAAAGCAATTACATGGCGATTGCATTTCATACAATAAAGCGACAACCATATGGCTCCTGCCAGTTGCCGATAACTGTGTTACAAAACATGATCATCTCATACAACAATTTATATAATCACGTCTTGACCATATAACATCACAAATGCCCTGCAAAAACAAGTTAGACGTCCTCTACTTTGTTGTTGCAAGTTTTACGTGGTTGCTACGGGCTTAGCAAGAACCGTTCTTACCTACGCATAAAAACCACAACGATTTTTCATCAAGTTTGCTGTTTTAACCTTCAACAAGGACCGGGCGTAGCCACACTCGATTCAACTAAAGTTAGAGAAACAGGCACCCATTAGCCACCTGTGTGCGAAGCACGTCGGTAGAACCAGTCTCGCGTAAGCGTATGCGTAATGTCGATCTGAGCTGCTTCATCCAACAATATCGCCGAATCAAAGTGTGACATGCTGGTAAGCAGTATGACTATTATCGCCCACAACTCTTTGTGTTCTACTCGTGCATATAACATCTACGCATAGACCTGGCACAGATACCATTGTTGGGGAACATAGTAATTTCAAAAAAATTCCTACGATCATGCAAGATCTATCTAGGTGATGCATAGCAACGAGAGGGGAGAGTGTTGTCTACGTACTCTCATAGACCGAAAGCGGAAGCGTTATGACAACGCGGTTGATGTAGTCGGACGTCTTCACGATTCGACCGATCCTAGTACCGAAGGTACGGCACCTCCGCGATCTGCACATGTTCAGCTCGGTGACGTCCCACGAACTCTAGATCCGGCTGAGATCGAGCGAGAGTTTCGTCAGCATGACGGCGTGGTGACGGTGATGATGAAGTTACCGGCGCAGGGCTTCGCCTAAGCACTTCAACGATATGACCGAGGTGGAAATCTGTGGAGCGGGGCACCGCACACGGCTAAGACAACTGTCAACTTGTGTGTCCATGGGGTGCACCCCTCCCCCGTATATAAAGGAGGGGACGAGGGGGCCGGCCGGCCCTCATGGTGCGCCCCAAGGGGGGATTCCTACTCCTACTAGGAGTAGGTTTCCCCCCTTTCCTAGTCCTAATAGGAGGGGGAAGGAAGGAGAAGAGGAGAGGAAGGAAAGGGGGGTCGGCCCCCCTCCCAATTCGGATTGGGCTTGGGGGGCGCGCCCCCACCTCTTGGCCGCCTCCTCTCTCCCACTAAAGCCCATGTAGGCCCATATAGCCCCCAGGGGGTTCCGGTAACCCCCTGGTACTCCGGTATATGCCTGAACTCATACGAAACCTTTCCGGTGTCCAAACATAACCTTCCAATATATCAATCTTCATGTCTCGACCATTTCGAGACTCCCCGTCATGTTCGTGATCACATCCGGGACTCCTAACTACCTTCGGTACATCAAAACACATAAACTCATAATACCGATCGTCATCGAACGTTAAGCGTGCGGACCCTACGGGTTCGAGAACTATGTAGACATGACCGAGACTCATCTCCGGTCAATAACCAATAGCGGAACCTGGATGCTCATATTGGTTCCTACATATTCTACGAAGATCTTTATCGGTCAAACCGCATAACAACATACGTTGTTCCCTTTGTCATCTGTATGTTACTTGCCCGAGATTCGATCATCGGTATCATCATACCTAGTTCAATCTCGTTACCGGCAAGTCTCTTTACTCGTTCCGTAATGCATCATCCCATAACTAACTCATTAGTCACATTGCTTGCAAGGCTTATAGTGATGTGCTTTACCTAGAGGGCCCAGAGATACCTCTCCGACAATCGGAGTGACAAATCCTAATCCCGATCTATGCCAACTCAACAAACACCATCGGAGACACCTGTAGAGCATCTTTATAATCACCCAGTTACGTTGTGACGTTTGATAGCACACTAAGTGTTCCTCCGGTATTCGGGAGTTGCATAATCTCATAGTCATAGGAACATGTATAAGTTATGAAGAAAGTAATAGCAATAAACTAATAGATCATAGTTCTAAGCTAACGGATGGGTCAAGTCAATAACATCATTCTCTAATGATGTGATCCCGTTCATCAAATGACAACTCTTGTCCATGGCTAGGAAACTTAACCATCTTTGATTAACGAGCTAGTCAAGTAGAGGCATACTAGTGACACTCTGTTTTGTCTATGTATTCACACATGTACTAAGTTTCCGGTTAATAAAATTCTAGCATGAATAATCAACATTTATCATGATATAAGGAAATATAAATAACAACTTTATTATTGCCTCTGGGGCATATTTCCTTCAATATGATCGTACTTAAGTATTGGGTGTAGCTAATATTCGAGTGTGTTTCATGAATGGATCAATGTTTGAGCATGATGGGCTAGGGATAACTTGTTTTTCGCATTGATGTTTTGAAAGACATGGTTGCTTGTTGATATGCTTGAGTATCTAAATTATTATGTCAAAACTAGACTATTGCTTTAAATCACATAAAAGTCCAAATGTCCATGCTATAAAGAAAAGAATATGCTATGACATGATAGACAACACTCCACATCAAAAATTCTGTTTTTATCACTTACCTACTCGAGGACGAGTAGGAGTTAAGCTTGGGGATGCTGATACGTCTCCAATGTATCTATAATTTTTTATTATTCCATGCTGTTTTATTATACATCTTGGATGTTTTATAATCATTTTATATCATTTTTTGATACTAACCTATTGACATAGTGCCAAGTGCCAGTTGTTGTTTTCTCCATGTTTTTTACATCACATGAAATCAATATCAGACGAAGTCCAAATGCCACGAAACTCCACGATGATTTTTTGTGGGCCAGAAGGAACACATTGGGCCTTAGTTGCACTAGGGGGGAGTCCCGAGGAGGGGACAATCCACCAGGGCGCGCCAGGAGGCCCAAGCGCGCCCTGGTGGGTTGTGCCCACCTCGGGTGCCCCCGTACCGCCTCTTTGCTCTATAAATACCCCAAAAATACCAGAACCCTAGGGGAGTCGACGAAATATTCATCCAGCCGGCGCGAAGTCCAGAACCATCAGATCCAATCTAGACACCATCTCGGATGGGGTTCACCACCTCCATTGGTGCCTCTCCGATGATGCGTGAGTAGTTCTTTGTAGACCTTCAGGTCCGTAGTTAGTAGCTAGATGGCTTTCTCTCTCCCTGAATTCTCAATACAATGGTCTCTTGAAGATCCATCTGATGTAACTCTTTTGCGGTGTGTTTTTTGGGATGTGATGAACTTCGAGTTTATGATCAGTTATATCTTTTTATATCCATGAAAGTTATTTGAGTTTCTTTGATCTCTTATAGCCTCGTATTTCTTCTCCGATATTTGGGTTTTGTTTGGCCAACTTGATCTATTTATCTTGCAATGGGAAGAGGTGCCCGGTAGTGGGTTCGGTCTTACGGTGCTTGATCCCAGTGACAGAAAGGGAAACAACACGTATGTATCGTTGCTACTAAGGATAAAAAGATGGGATCTATATCTACGCAATAGATAAAGGATCTTGTCTACATCATGTCATCGTTCTTATTGCATTACTCCGTTTTTCCATGAACTTAATACACTAGATGCATGCTGGATAGCGGCCGATGTGTGGAGTAATAGTAGTAGATGCAGGCAGGAGTCGGTCTACTAATCTTGGATGTGATGACTATGTAATGATCATTGCCTGGATATCGTCATAATTATTTGAAGTTCTATCAATTGCCCAACAGTAATTTGTTTACCCACTGTTTGCTATCTTTCTCGAGAGAAGCCACTAGCGAAACCTATGCCCCCCGGGTCTTCTTCCTCATATATTTGCTTGCGATCTACTTTTCCTTTGCATTTTTATTCAGATCTATTAAACCAAAAATACAAAAATAATTTGCTGCACTTTATTTTATTTGCGATCTATTATTCCAATCTATTACCAATTTCTGGCATCGTTACCCGAAAGGGATTGACAACCCCTTTAACATGTCGGGTTGCGAGGTGTTGTTATTTGTGTGCAGGTGCTGTTTACATTGTGTTGCTTGGTTCTCCTACTAGTTCGAAAACCTTGGTTTCTTCACTGAGGGAAATACCTACCATCACTGTGCTGCATCATCCCTTCCTCTTTGGGGAAATACCGACGTAGTCCTAGCAGATAGGAGCTTTTCTGGCGCTATAGTCAGAGAGCGATCACAAGCCTCAGGCCGACCACCTCCGACAGAGGAGATGCCCACTACCGCCGGCTACATCGGCCAGAACAGACCTGATTGGAGGTGTCGTCGAGCAGTCCACCAGGCCCTCCATGCCGCCGCCATTCCGAAGCCAGATGACGCACCGCCACAGCATAAGTCGCCGCCGCCCGAACCAGGCAAGCCGCCGCCTGCTACTTCTTGAGCTTGCGTTGGTTTTTCCCTTGAAGAGGAAAAGGTGATGCAGCAAAGTAGAGATAAGTATTTCCCTTAGTTAGAGAACCAACGTATAAATCCAGTAGGAGGCAACGCAAAAATCACCAATACCTGCACAAACAATCAAACAACTTGCACCCAACGTGATAAAGGGGTTGTCAATCCCTTCATGGTTACTTGCAAGAGTGAGATCTGATAGAGATAGATGAAACTAAACAAAAGATAAAGTAAATATTTTTGGTATTTTTGGTTTATAGATTGGAAAGTAAAAGGTTGCAAAAAAGTAGATCGAAAACTTATATGATGGAAAATAGACCCGGGGGCCATAGGTTTCACTAGAGGCTTCTCTCAAGATAGCAAATAATACGGTGGGTGAAAACATTACTGTCGAGCAATTGATAGAAAAGCGCAAAGTTATGACGATATCTCAGGCAATGATTATGAAATATAAGCATCACGTACGTGTCAAGTAGACCAAAACGATTCTACGTCTACTACTATTACTCCACACATTGACCGACTCCTACCTGCATCTAGAGTATTAAGTTCATGAAGAACAGAGTAACGCATTAAGTAAGATGACATGATGTAGAGGAATAAACTCAAGCAATATTATGTAAACCCCATCTTTTTATCCGCGATGGCAACAACACAATACGTGTCTTGCTGCCCCTACTGTCACTGGGAAAGGACACCGCAAGATTGAACCCAAAGCTAAGCACTTCTCCCATTGCCAGAAAAACCAATCTAGTTGGCCAAACCAAACAGATAGTTCGAAGAGAGTTACAAAGATATCAAATCATGCATAAAAGAATTCAAAGAAGATTCAAATAATATTCATGAATAAGCTGATCATAAATCCATAATTCATCGGATCTCGACAAACACACCGCAAAAGAAGATTATATCAGATAGATCTCCAAGAACATCGAGGAGAACATGGCATTGAGAATCAAAGAGAGAGAAGAAGCCATCTAGCTACTAGCTATGGACCCGTAAGTCTGTGGTAAAATACTCATGCTTCATCAGAAGGGCAATAGAGTTGATGTAGATGCCCTCCATGATCGAATCCCCCTCCGGCAGGATGCCAAAAAGGCCCCAAGATGAGATCTCACGGGAACAGAAGGTTGCGGTGGTGGAAATGTGTTTTCTTGGATACTTCTGGTGGTTTGGGAATATATGTGAATATATAGGACGAAGAATTAGGTCAGGGGAGTCACGAGGGGCCCACATGGCAGGGGGCGCGCCCTACCCCCGTGGGCACGCCCTCCCCCTTGTGGCCGCCTCGTGGCTCTTCCGACTTGATCTCCAAGTCTCCTAGGTGTCTTCTGGTCCAAGAAAAATCATCGCGAAGGTTTTATTCTGTTTGGACTCCGTTTGGTATTCCTTTTCTGCAAAACTCAAAAACAAGGAAAAAAACAGAAATTGGCACTGGGCTCTAGGTTAATAGGTTAGTCCCAAAAATAATATAAAATAGCATATTAATGCATATAAAATATCCAAAACAGATAATATAATAGCATGGAACAATAAAAAAATTATAGATACGTTGGAGACGTATCAAGCATCCCCAAGCTTAATTCCCGCTCGTCCTCGAGTAGGTAAATGATAAAAACATAATTTTTGATGTGGAATGCTACCTAACATATTTATCCATATAATTTTCTTTATTGTGGCATGAATGTTCAGATCCATAAGATTCAAAACAAAAGTTTAATATTGACATCAAAACAATAATACTTCAAGCATACTAAGAAGGCAATTATGTCTACTCAAAATAACATGGCCAAAGAAAGCTGTCCCTACAAAATCATATAGTCTGGCTATACTCCATCTTCATCACACAAAATATTCAAATCATGCACAATCCCGATGACAAGCCAAGCAATTGTTTCATATTTTTTATGTTCTCAAACTTTTTCAACTTTCACGCAATACATGAGCGTGAGCCATGGACATAGCACTATAGGTGGAATAGAATATGGTGGTTGTGGAGAAGACAAGAAGAAGGAGATAGTCTCACATCAACTAGGCGTATCAACGGGCTATGGAGATGCCCATGAATAGATATCAATGTGAGTGAGTAGGGATTGCCATGCAACGGATGCACTAAAGCAATAAGTTTATGAAAGCTCAAAAGAAAACTAAGTGGGTGTGCATCCAACTTGCTTGCTCATGAAGACCTAGGGCAATTTGAGGAAGTCCATCGTCGGAATATGCAAGCCAAGTTCTATAATGAAAAATTCCCACTAGCATATGAAAGTGACAACATAGGAGACTCTCTATCATGAAGATCATGGTGCTACTTTGAAGCACAAGTGTGGAAAAAAGGATAGTAACATTGCCCCTTCTCTCTTTTTCTCTCATTTTTTTCCTTTTTTTGTTTGGCTTCTTTGGCCTTCCCTTTTTTTTTCTCACACGGGACAATGCTCTAATAATGAAGATCATCACACTTTTATTTACTTACAACTCAAAAATTACAACTCGATACTTAGAACAAAATATGACTCTATATGAATGCCTCTGGCGGTGTACCGGGATGTGCAATGACTCAAGAGTGACATGCATGAAAGAATTATGAAAGGTGGCTTTGCCACAAATACGATGTCACCTACATGATCATGCAAAGCAATATGACAATGATAGAATGTGTCATAATAAAATGGAACGGTGGAAAGTTGCATGGCAATATATCTCGGAATGGCTATGAAAATGCCATAATAGGTAGGTATGGTGGCTGTTTTGAGGAAGGTATATGGTGGGTGTATGGTACCGCGAAAGTTGCGCGGTACTAGAGAGGCTAGCAATGGTGGAAGGGTGAAAGTGCGTTTAATCCATGGACTCAACATTAGTCATAAAGAACTCACATACTTATTGCAAAAATCTAGTAGTTATCGAAACAAAGTATTACGCACATGCTCCTAGGGGTATAGATTGGTAGAAAAATACCATCCCTTGTCCCCGACCGCCACTCATAAGGAAGAAGTATCACAATATTTATATCTCAAAACAATCATGAGGAATCAAACTCCTCATAGTATTCAATGCACTTTATATGAAAGTTTTTATTATATCCCTCTTGGATGCCTATCATATTAGGACTGAATTTATAACCAAAGCAAATTACCATGCTGTTTAGAGACTCTCAAAATAATACAAGTGAAGCATGAGAGTTCAAAAATTTCTATAAATAAACCACCACCGTGCTCTAAAAAGATATAAGTGAAGCACTAGAGCAAAATTGCCTAGCTCAAAAGATATAAGTGAAGCACATAGAGTATTCTAATAAATCACGATTCATGCGTATCCCTCTCAAATGTGTGTATAACGAGGATGATTGTGACAAACTAAAAAGTAAAGACTCATATCATACAAGACGCTCCAAGCAAAACACATATCATGTGGTGAATAAAAATATAGCCTCAAGTAAAGTTACCGATAGACGAAGACGAAAGAGGGGATGCCTTCCGGGGCATCCCCAAGCTTAGGCTCTTGGTTGTACTTGAATATTACCTTTGGGTTCCTTGGGCATCCCCAATATTAGGCTCTTGCCACTCTTTATTCCATAGTCCATCAAATCCTTACCCAAAACTTGAAAACTTCACAACACAAAACTCAACAGAAAATCTCATAAGCTCCGTTAGTATAAGAAAATAATTCACCACTTTTGGTACTGTTGTGAACTCATTATTTATTTATATTGATGTAATATCTACTGTATTCCAAATTTTCCATGGTTTATACCTCCCGATACTACCCATAGATTCGTCAAAATAAGCAAACAACACTTAGAAAACAGAATCTGTAAAAAACAGAACAGTCTGTGGTAATCTGGATAGTTTGAATACTTATGTAACTCCAAAATTTAGGACAACATAGGAAATTAGTATATCAATCCTGTGTAAAAAATTCAGAATTTTATCACGCTTCTTTGATTTTTTAAAATTCTGGGATTGGGCGCAAAAGTTTCTGTTTTTCAGCAATATCAAATCAACTATCACCGTAAGCCATCCCAAAGGTCTTAGAGCATCTACAGCTGCGCCCCCAACACACCCCCAGGCGATTTTTTAGCGCTGGCAGGCGAAAATCGGCCTAGTCGCGCCCCCAGGAGCCCGTTTTTCGCCGGGTTGGGCCGAAATTGGGGCCGGCGGACCCAGGCCGAACCCGGCGCGCTGGGGGCGCCTGGGAGCGCCGGGGCGAGCGATTTTGGCGCGAACTAACTGCGGGCCCAACTGCAGGCCCGCCGAGCCAGCGGCACTCGCCTCGTCATCCTCACAATGCGTCGGTTTCCCACGGGGAATCAATGCCAAGGCTGCTGCCGGTCAGTCTTCCATTAATTCCTCACGGGCAGCGCTTCCTCACGGGCGGCGCGGCAACACCCTCCCTCCCTCCACGCGTACACACAACGCCGGGCTATAAATCAACGCCTCCCCCTCACATCTGGCCACAACCCGCCGTGCTCTGCCTCTCTCTCCCCGTGCGCAGCCACCTTCGACGATCCTCCCCTCTCTCTCCAAGCCCAGCCGCGACGATGGGCGAGCGATTCCCCGGCGATGCGGAGGCGGCCAACGGCATCGGCCACCGCTCGCTGCATGGGTGGGAGGCGTATCTTCTCTTCGAGGCCAACATCCCGGCGCCACCTGACATGCGCGCAGGGCCGGGCAGATGGAGGCTCAGCGCCGCTGGCGTCCCCATTCCCCCAGTACCCGACGTCAACGCGCGCGGCGACTACTTCGCCGACGAGGTCAACCGCGTGCGGGCGTCACTGACGGAGGAGCAGCGCGCCCTCCCGCAGTACGCCGCCGACAACCACCAGGCGTAGGCGGCATACTTCCAGCACCGGCAGGCGCAGCGGCTCGCCTCCACCAACGGGGCGCCGGTGGTGGGCGGCACCAAGAACTGCGAGGGGCGCCGCCTGTGGTGGGGCGCCCCCGGCCGCACGCTCCACGAGGTTCTCCAGCACCTCGAGGGCGGCAACGACCCGCCGCTGACATACCCTGCCGTGGCCGCCGCCCCGGTCCCTCGCCCGAGTGCTGGGCAATGGACGCCCAGGGGTTCGGCTCCTCCTCGTCTTCCTCCTCCTCCTCCTCCTCCCGCTCCTCTTCCCAGTCCTCCGGCTCGCCGGTGGTGTTCGGCGTCAAGGCCGAGCCCGCAGCGGAGACGCCGCTCGGCCGGCGCACCGCAGCACCGGCATCGTCATCAACGAGGGCGGCGGGCACGCCTCCTCCTCGGCTCCTCCCCGCTACGTCAAACCAAAGACGGAGCCGGGGCTCGCCGTCGTGAAGACGGAGCCAGGGCTTGCCGGCGGCGTAAAGGAGGAGCTCGACAACGCGACGACCTTGAAGTGGGCGCGCGAAGACTGGGCGCGGACGGAGCTTGAGCGCCAGTGCCGCGCCTACGAGCAGTTCGCCGCTCGGCGCCGTGGCTGCGACGAGGGAGGCGTCGTCGTCCTCGACGCCGACAGCGACGATGACGCGCCGCCGCCACCAGTCCGCCAGGGCGACACCGGGCATGGGTCCAGCAGGGGCGGCCACGTCAAGGAGGAGAAGGATGACGAGGAGGACAGCGCGGAACCCGAAAGCCCCCATGCCGATTTTTAGCGCCGACTCGCCCCCAGGCGGCGATTTTACGCGCCCCCTGGGGGGCCAACGGCTGGAGATGCTCTTACTTGGCACAAACACTAGCTAAAACACAAAACACATCTAACCAGAGGCTAGATGAATTATTTATTCAAAAACAGAAAATAAAAATATTGGGTTGTCTCCCAACAAGCGCTTTTATTTAAAGCCTTTTAGCTAGGCATTGATAATTTTAATTATGCTCACATGAAAGATAACAATTGAAACACAAAGAGAGCATCATAAAACATGTGGCAAACAAGTTTAAGTCTAACATGCTTCCTATGCATAGAGATTTTATAAGCAAACAAATTATCAAGACAGGCAAAACCCACCATATGCAAGGAAGAAGAAAGAAACAATAGCAATCTCAACATAACGAGAGGTAATTTTGTAACATGAAAATTTCTACAACCATATTTTCCTCTCTCATAATAATTACATGTAGGATCATAATCATACTCAACAATATAACTATTACATAAAATTTTCTCTTCATGACCCACATGCATGCAAAGTTGACACTCTTCCGAAATAGTGGGATTATCATAAAATAAAGTCATGACCTCTCTGAACCCACTTTTATCAAAAATTTCATAAGATGAATAGTCTCCAAATATGTGGGATCTAAAGTCGACACTCTTCCAAACCTACTTTCAATATTACTGCAAACATTATTATTAATCTCATATTCATTATGGGGCTTAAATAAATTTTCAAGATCATAAGAAGAATCACCCCAATCATGATCATTGCAACAAGTAGTAGACAAAGCAAAATTAGTATCCCCAAGCTTAGGGTTTTGCATATCATTAAAATAATTGACATTAATAGAATTTATAATAACATCATTGTAATCATGCTTTTTATTCAAATATCTATCATGAATCACTTCATAAAGTACTTGATCACAATTTTTAGATTCACGGATTTCAAGCAAAACATCATAAATATAATCTAGTGCACTCAACTCACTAGCAATTGGTTCATCATAATTGGATCTCTTAAAAAGATTAGCAAGTGGGTGAAGATCCATAAACCTTTCGTTCTCTGATTTTCAATAAATACACAATTATTCCAACCAAACAAGCAAATGAGCCCAGTAAGACATAAAGGCAAATGAAAAGACGAACGGAAGAAGGGCGAATAAAAAGGCAAATCTTTTCGAAAATCGTTTTAGAAGTGGGGGAGAGGAAAACGAGAGGCAAATGGCGAATAATGTAATGCAAGAGATGAGAGTTTATGATGGCTACTTGGTACGTATTGACTTGGCGTAGATCTCCCTGGCAACGGCGCCAGAAACTCTTCTTGCTACTTCTTGAGCTTGCATTGGTTTTTTCCATGAAGAGGAAAGGGTGATGCAGCAAAGTAGAAATAAGTATTTCCTTTAGTTAGAGAACCAAGGTATCAATGCAGTAGGAGACAACGCACAAATCACCAATACCTGCAAAAACAATCAAACTATTTGCACCCAACGTGATAAAAGGGTTGTCAATACCTTAACGGTTACTTGCAAAAGTGAGATCTGATAGAGATAGATGAAACTAAACAAAAGATAAAGTAAATATTTTTAATATTTTTGATTTATAGATTGGAAAGTAAAAGATTGCAAAATAGTAGACCAGAAACTTCTATGATGGAAAATAGATCCGGGGGCCATAGGTTTCACTAGAGACTTCTCTCAAGATAGCAAATAATACGGTGGGTGAACAAATTACTGTCGAGCAATTGATAGAAAAGCGCAAAGTTATGATGATATCTAAGGCAATGATTATGAAATATAGGCATCACGTCCGTGTCAAGTAGACCGAAACGATTCTGCATCTACTACTATTACTCCACACATCAACCGACTCCTGCTTGCATCTAAAATATTAAGTTCATGAAGAACAGAGTAACACATTAAGTAAGATGACATGGTGTAGAGGAATAAACTCAAGCAATATGATGTAAACCCCATCTTTTTATCCTCAAAGGCAAAAATACAATACGTGCCTTGCTGCCCCTACTGTCACTGGGAAAGGAAACCGCAAGATTGAACCCAAAGCTAAGCACTTCTCCCATTGCAAGAAAAACCAATCTAGTTGGCCAAACCAAACAGATAGTTCGAAGAGAGTTACAAAGATATCAAATCATGCATAAAAGAATTCAAAGAAGATTCAAATAATATTCATGAATAAGCTGATCATAAATCCATAATTCATCGGATCTCGACAAACACACCGCAAAAGAAGATTATATCAGATAGATCTCCAAGAACATCGAGGAGAATATGGCATTGAGAATCAAAGAGAGAGAAGAAGCCATCTAGCTACTAGCTATGGACCCGTAGGTCTATGGTAAACTACCCATGCTTCATCGGAAGGGCAATAGAGTTGATGTAGATGCCCTCCGTGATCGAAACCCACTCCGGCAGGATGCCGGAAAAGGCCACAAGGTGGGATCTCACGGGAACAGAAGGTTGCGGCGATGGAAAAGTGTTTTCGTGGATACTTTTGGTGGTTTGGGAATATATGTGAATATATAGGACGAAGAATTAGGTCAGAGAAGTCACAAGGGGCCCACAAGGCAGGGGGCGAGCCCTACCCCCCGGGCACGCCCTCCCCCTTATGGCCGTCTCGTGGCTCTTCCGACTTGATCTCCATGTCTCCTGGGTGTCTTCTGGTCCAAGAAAAATTATCGCGAAGGTTTTATTACGTTTGGACTCCGTTTGGTATTCCTTTTCTGCAAAACTCAAAAACAAGAAGAAAAAAAACAGAAATTGGCACTGGGCTCTAGGTTAATAGGTTAGTCCCAAAAATAATACTAGCATATTAATGCATATAAAACAGATAATAGAATAACATGGAACAATCAAAAATTATAGATACGTTGGAGACGTATCACCGCCCGTGACCGGGTTGCTCGATGCGCCGCAGTCGCCGTCCCCCGTGCCAGGGCCAGCCATCGCTGGATCTGCCGCGTCTCTACACGCGCAAGGGCTCCGCACCACCCGTGAGACGCGCGAGAGAGGAGAATCACTGCCAGTGCCGTCGGCCCCCCGGACACATCCCGGCAGCGTCCTCCGGCGGCGACGGGGTGAAGGAAGGTAGGTGGGTTCGGCCCCGGCGGTGGCTAGGGCTGGGGAACCACCCGAGTCGCCTGAGCAGGGGTGACGCGGCGGCCACATACGCCTTTGTAGACGATGGGAATGTAAACGCACATTGCTAAAAGGTCTTGAAGCGATGGAAACCCCTGCCACGGGCTATACAGGGAAACAAAATGACCAAACAAGCGTGTGTAAGTCCAACTTCCAACCACCAAACGTACACTGCATGGCTTACATCGATTACTCCTACGTCGACATAATGCTCTGTATATACCGTACCGCGTACGCACGTTGAAATCCTTGAGAGGCTATCGCTAGCCGGATCCATACAGGTCTATCACCGTGAGGCCGGACGACGAGATCGTGATCGGTCCTCCCTCCCGTCCCACGTGGTGGCGCCGACGATAAACCCCAACCAAGGAGCAACGTACCAGCACGTTGTGGTTCAGCGCAGCACCGAACGGGCGACCCACGACGAGGAGCGGGACAAAACGGCCGCCGCCGTTGCGCGAACGGCACGGAGCGGAGCGTCCGGCCACCACCGCCCACGGCTGTCGTGTTTCGGGTCGGCGTCAAAGGCGGGTAAACGGGGAGGCGAGCGCGGAATAGTCGCCGCAGCCGATCCACCTCCTGTTTTGGTGGAAGTGCTCGCCTCGCCCTCGTCTACTGGTTTACTGTTCTCCTCCCATGTTCGACTGTTCCAACTTCCAACGGGATGAGGACGGCCGCTACCGGCTGAAATCTGAAGCGAGATTCTTCCATTGTTTTGTCCAGGTCACTCTCCTATTAGCTTTCCGTAGAATCTTCACTCTCCGGTACTCCCTTCGTTTTAAAATAGATGACTCAATTTTATATTAATTTTGTACTAAAGTTAGTACAAAGTTGAGTCATCTATTTTGGAACGAAGGAAGTACTTGGTAAAAAGACAAAACCCAAGAAAAAAATGTTCCCGTTTTCTTCTCTTATTCCGTCGAACTCTACAGAGATTCAAATATGTCACTCTCCCAGCAGCTTAAACTAAAAGACGAAGGAAACCTAGAGAAAAATGTTTGATGTTTCCACTCAGAAACCTAGAGTGATCTCTAGCATTTTGCTTTTACTTTACATCACTCGGGCAGGCGCAGATGTGGTACTCAGTGGAGTCACAGATCTAGGTTGATCTTTCTTTGCAGTAAACTCCCCTCTAATTGCTGCAACTTTGCTGAAAAGAAGAGCTCCCCATACGTAGCGGGGGCGCACCACGAATATCAAAAGTGATTGTAGCAGTATAAGACTACATGAAAAGAAGATGATAATCATATGAGACAAACCGAGTAGATGATTAAGACCTGTTAAGCATACTCTAATAATGGCTGCGCTGCAAAAGGAGGCCTCTGGATAAGAAAAGCATCCTTGCGTCCCTTTAAGCACAATACTGCTCGGCTTATCCCGTGCTGAATAACAACTAATTAATCAATATAGTACTCGAGTCATCATCCATCAGGAACTTTCAGGAACCCCAACGACTCGCTTTCCGGATCACATTGCACTGCAGGCATCTGCGTGATCTCATTAGCTAATGAAGGTCATCTCCGACCTCACAATCTGGACAGTTTCGTCCTAACACCGGAGTGGCTGTTGCCGGTGCTGTACTGTTGTGCTGACATCCAGTGGATATTTGGATGTGTACTTATCCTGATGCATACAAGGAGCCATCGAGTTGGATACATGGCGGGTGTCACGTCCGCATCGCCGGAGCCAACTTGCGCATCTTGTTGCACTTTCGTCACGCGTCGCGCTGAGATGAACAACCACTGCAATCGGCAGCGTATCATCCGTAGCATCTGATCCATATATATCGTGCTGTATTTGGGCCATGTGACATGACAAGTCGTATCTGGGGTAGCTGATTGGCGATGCGCTAACTATGACACCTGCCTCATCATGTGCAATCGGGATACGGAAGGAACTCGGTTCTTCTCTAGCTTCAACAGGTAGCGTAAGAGGAACTCCAACGGCCGACCCAAACGGATGACGTATTTATCCGTTTTTTGTCCGTTTGGTCGGGCCTCCGCCTTGTTTTACATTTGAGTCGGCAGTGCGCCCAACGCGCCGACCCATTTCATGTCCGCACTCAATTTTTAAAACAGGCCCGCAGCCATAGATCATGCCAGCGGCCATGTCTCATGCCGACATCATGCCAGCGCCGGCATACAATACCGGCTTCAAAAAAAATATCACTACACAGTTCATGCTGGCGCACTCGCCGGCGGCCGGTACACATGCCAGCACACGGAAAGGGGTGGGACTTGAGTTCGACCACGTCATCGCGGCCCCGTGGTCATGCCAGCACACCTGCCGACATACAAAAAAAGGATGGCGCTCGCCGCCACGAGATCACTCGTTGGTGAACTTGAGCATGTCGGCCTGCATCTTCTCGAACCACGGCCTTTTCCTTGGTGACACGGTATTGAGATCCACCTTCATGATCTCCATCCCGGTCATCATACTCGCGAGAGCCACTTCTTTCGCCTTGGTCTTGGCGTTGGCGGCCTCGATCTCTAGCATCTTGGCTTGCTTATCCGCCTCCATCTCAAACATCTTGGCTTGCTTCTCCGCGTCCATGTCAAGCCTCCTCCTTTGGATCTCCATGAAGGCGTTCATTTGCTCTTCTTTGTAACGCCGGCGCTCCTCCTCCCTTAAGTCCTTGTGGCATTGAGGTCGATGGGCGCGGGCGGGCGTGGAAGGCGCCACTGTCGATGTCAAAACCGGATCTCGGATAGGGGGTCCCGAACTGTGCGTCTAAGGTCGATGGTAACAGGAGACAGGGGACACGATGTTTACCCAGGTTCGGGCCCTCTTTATGGAGGTAATACCCTACTTCCTGCTTGATTGATCTTGATGAATATGAGTATTACAAGAGTTGATCTACCACGAGATCGTAATGGCTAAAACCCTAGAAGTCTAGCCTGTATGATTATGATTGTCCCTATGGACTAAACCCTCCGGTTTATATAGACACCGGAGGGGACTAGGGTTGTACAAGGTCGGTTACAGAGAAAGGAATCTTCATATCCGGACGCCAAGCTTGCCTTCTACGCCAAGGAGAGTCCCATCCGGACACGGGTGAGAGTCTTCGGTCTTGTATCTTCACGGCCCATCAGTCCGGCCCATGTCCAACAGGCCGGACGCCCGAGGACCCCTTAGTCCATGACTCCCTCAGTAGCCCCTGAACCAGGCTTCAATGACGAGGTGTACGACGGGCAGATTGTCTTCGGCATTGCAAGGCGGGTTCCTCCTCCGAATACTTCAAAACAGCCTTCGAACACAAAGAACGTGTCCGGCTCTGCAAAACAAGTACCACACACAACCGCAGAGAGTCTAATATTTCACGAGTCCAATATACTGACAGTTTTTTGTAGCGCGATGCCTCGCTACCACCCGGCCATTATTTCGAACCGTTTTTCAGCCTGCCGCTCCATGTTTTGAGATGCGGTTTCCTGGCACGTCTTGTCAAAGCAGAGATCGTGTCCCCTTATTGCGGGATTCTCATCAATACGGGCGTGGGTAACCCAACCGCGCCGCCTGCGTGGCCCTTGGGAAACATGCGAGTTTTAAGGCGAGTGGGGAGGTGCTTGATATTCGCTGCCTCTATAAAGGGATAAGGATTCACCCCCTTTCACCCATGCCTTCTCTCTCTCTGCCCACCCATTCTCAAGCTCCAACGCCCAAGTCCTCATCTCTTCCGCCTCAAAGAAGCGCTCCGACCATGTCCGGATCCGGAGCGCAAGGCAAGTGGATGGCCTCCTCCATCAAGGAGAAGGACATCAAGAAGCTCCGAGAGGCGGGGTATCTGGCCAAGGAAATCGCCCACCGGCTTCCGGCCAAGGGACAGATCGTCCCAACCCCGGAGCCCCATGAGAGGGTGGTGTTCATCCCCCACTTCGTCCGCGGGTTAGGGTTTCCGCTCCACCCTTTCGTCCGCGGACTCATGTTCTACTACGGGTTAGATTTCCATGATCTAGCCCCAAATTCTTTCCTCAACATCTCGGCATTTATTGTCGTGTGCGAGGCCTTCCTCCGCATCCCCCCCACTTCGGACTGTGGCTCAAGATTTTCAATGTAAAGCCGAATGTGGTGGATGGCCAACACGCAGAGTGCGGAGGCGCCATGGTGAGCAAGATGCCCAACGTCACATGGCCCAAAGGCACCTTTGTGGAGACCGTCAAAGGATGGCAGCAACTATGGTTCTATATCACAAAGCTCCGCGACGCCACCTAGGCTGCGGCTCCCGAATTTAAGTCCGGAGCCCCAATGCGGCTCACCTCTTGGCTAGAGAAGGGCCTGAATTGGGCTTCGTCGGACGAGCTGACAGCGCTGCAGACGCGCATCCAGAGCATGGTGGACAAGAACATCAAGCTCGTCAACGTGATCCAGGTGATGCTAGTTCGCCGGATCCTTCCATGCCAGAGCCGGACTTGTCATTTGTGGGAGTTCGATCCGGTCGAGCACCAGACCTTGGTACGGTTACAGAACCACACACGAGGACATCTGGAAGGTGCTTTTTAAGGGCAACGAGACGCCGCCGGAGACGACCGAGGACCGTGGGCACGACCTAGCCCATCCCGCCAGTCCGGTAAGTCTTTCGCGTCTCAGGTGCATCCTTTACTTGCATATTCAGGGAGGATGCCTAAGCCTCCCTATTTATTTTTTCAGGGCTGGACAAAGAAGGCGGAGCGGATTTAGAGTCTGGCTCCGCTGCCCGAAGAACCAGCTATCCCGCTTCTGACGAAGATGCTGGTTCCGGCGCCCTATCAAGCGTCGGACAAGAAGGCCAAGGGGACCAGAGGTGGTCTCCGTCGTAAGGGTGCTTCGGACGCGACGTCCGAAGACACCGAGACTCGCTTCTCCGCTGCCGAGGATGACAACGAGGAGGATGAAGAAAGCAACTCCCCCCCTGAGGGGGGAAGGAAGACGAGGGCGGCCTCCACAAATCTGGAGGCCAAAGCGTCCAAGAAGGGCAAGGTCTCCCTCGCGGATAACTCTGCGTGGGACATCGACAGCAGCCCAGAGCGGCGCCCCGGAGATAAGCCCCCAGCCGGATCGTAAGTATTCGGAGACCCTGACGCATTCATATATCTAGCCTCTTTTCTTCATAATTTTGACATGTTGAATCATGCACTTACAGTCCGGCTCGTTCTGACCTCGAGCGATCCTCATCTTCGGGGAATTCGCTGGACCCGAAGGTCATGGACAGCGGGTCCCATCCGGCGGCCTCCTCTCCCAGGGCAATGGATGACACCGAGGTGTTGTCCCGAAGGATCCCAGGCCAGGGAGAGACGCAGGAGGCCACCAGGGTGGCACCAGAGGGTGAAACCTCGGCTGTCGGGCACATGGGGGAGCAAATCCCCATGGAGACTGGCGACGGGGCCATATCCAATTCGGCCCCCAGCCGAATATGGTCCCGGAGACCTATACGGCTCCGGAATCCGGCAAGCAGCCTCCTTCGAAAGAAGGAGGTGTGCCTATTCCGCCGGTGACCTCTGTCCAACCAGACGCACCGGATACTCTACTAGAAGCACTGCGAGGTGCTTCCATTGTAGGGGAACACCGTACCCTTATGGGTACGGTGATTGAGAAGGTTCAGTCCGTGAAAAGCGGACTGAACGAGGCTTGCACAAGCCTTCTAACAGGCTTTGAGGTAAGCAGCGCAATTATGTAAGAAGAATGTTACAGTATAGACAGTAGCCCCTGAGACTCTGTCCTGTGTTCGGAAAGAAAAGCCGGACAAACGATCAAACAATTTTCGCAGGAGACTAACCACATGTATCTATGTGAATAAGCAGGCGTCGTTGCTAACTGCGACCTCCCATGCTGCCAAAGTCTCCGGACTGAAGCGGAGTCTGGAGCAGGCCGAGGAAGAGCTCGGCCGTGTGAAAAAGCAGCTGGAGGACAAGCAAGGTATGCCATGACCTTCTGTATATCAGAAAGGACAGATGATTTATATTGATTGTAGTGTCATGATATTTGTAGGGGCGGTGACCGAGGTAGAGACCCTCAAGAAGGCGCTGGCCGAGGCCGAGGAGAGAGCTGCCAAGGAATAAGCCACCCGCGGAAAGCACGGGGCCAGGGTCGGTGAGGTCCAGCAAGAGCTCCAGGATGTCGTAAAGAAATGCGAGTCCTTGGAGCGCGATATTGCGGATCAAGAGACCGAACTCACCAAGGCTCGCCAAAGCGCAAAAGATGCCCGGGTTGAAGCCCAGGGCGCTCTCTAGGAGATTCAAGAGGCCAAGAAGATCCCAGCGGGTAAGGCCTTCATTATGCAGAGCAAATATGAGAAGAAGAGGTATCTCTTACTAACCCGGATTTGGAGTTCTCGAGGAGCTTTCGTGGATTTTCCACGCAGTGTAGCCGACGCTGCAGAGTTCTTCCGAGCCGAAGAGGGGAGCTCGACAGAGAAGCTGTTCTGGTCGCAATACCTTGCGCCAGAACATCCGGTGCCCTTTAGCGACCAACTAAAACAGCTGGTCGAACTGCATAGGGTGGCCAAACTAGCCATGAAGGATTTAATAATCCGGCTGTGGCATGTCGAAGCTATACCCAGCAGCTACTTCGGTCTCGTGAAACGGCTAGTCAATACCTGCCCCCGGCTTGACGTCATTAAGTGGTCGGTCTGCATCGAGGGTGCGCGGATGGCCTTCGCCCGCGTCAAGGTGCAGTGGGCGAAGATGAACGCCATCAAGCTCGCGACCGAGGGACCGCCCGCTGGCAAGGAGCACCGCACGCCCGAGCGGTATTTTAATGATGTCCTGGAGGTCTCCCGCATTGTGGCGGTGCAATGTGCTAAGGATATTATTTTTTAATGAATACGTTCATGTTATCTGTCCTGTTTGGTGAAACAAGGCTGATATGTAATATAATGTTTGTTATTTTAAAATTTTGCCTCCTGTGCGGCCGTTTTTATTAAATCTGAGAGTTGGCCAGTCGTCGGCTTCAGCCCCCACGTAGGTAGTACGGGGGTGTTCGGGATGAAATCTAAACACTCTTGATCCACAGGTTTGGTCCTTGAAGGATGTGTTTAGCGCAACGAACCAGGCAATCGGACTATGTGGCTTTATCACCCTCACTTAGCCATAGGAGTTTGACAATAGAGATTTAGGCGCAACCCCTAGTGTTCGTGAGTCCGAACTAGGGTGCTGTAAACACCTGATCGGACTGAGTCCGATCCGTCGCGTAATGCAGAAAAAATCGCAAAAGATTTGTAACCTCCGAACAGCTGACTGGCTCACGCCGCATTATGACAGTCAGTTTTCGGCTTTCTCTACTGAGGTGCTCATCTGGATAAACCAGGACACAATCGCTGTAGTTCTCCCTTTACTACCCTAGCCGATAGAGGGGAACGTAAGGTAGTAAGCACAGGAGCTGGGCAACCCAACTATTGACCAAATATATGATTCAGAGCCAATGCATATAATGCTAAAATTCGGGGTGCCGAACTGTACTGTAAAAAGTGTTCGGACTTTGTTGCCACAGTGTGGAGCGTAGTGAAGCCCCTGGCCAATTAAAGCATACCAAAGTGTACGTGTGCAATCGAAAAGAGTAACGAAAAATGAAGTTGTAAGCTAGTGCCACATAAGTTGGGCCGCAAACAGTTTTCATTATAATTAGATAAATACGTCAAAGCGTATTTCTACAAATAGTGCGAGAAGCACCCGGGCTATTTGACATGCCAAGATCAAGGGGGGGGGGGAGCTTGCGTGTGGGTCCCGAAGACAGGTAGAATGACCGTCGAGGGCGACATCCAGAAATCCCCCCACGCGTTTGTGCTACTTGCCGGCTTTGTGTATCCGTCCTTCGAAAGGACCGCTGAGCAGGCCGCCACGGGGGCTGATAACCCACAAGTATAGGGGATCGCAACAGTTTTCGAGGGTAGAGTATTCAACCCAAATTTATTGATTCGACACAAGGGGAGCCAAAGAATATTCTCAAGTATTAGCAGTTGAGTTGTCAATTCAACCACACCTGGATAACTTAGTATCTACAACAAAGTAATATGGAAGTAACGGTAACGGTAGCAAAAGTAATATTTTTGGGTTTTGTAGTAATTGTAACAGTAGCAACGGAAAAGTAAATAAGCGGAGAACAATATGTGAAAAGCTCGTAGGCATTGGATCGGTGATGGAGAATTATGCCGGATGTGGTTCATCATGTAACAATCATAACATAGGGTGACACAGAACTAGCTCCAATTCATCAATGTAATGTAGGCATGTATTCCGAATATAGTCATACGTGCTTATGGAAAAGAACTTGCATGACATCTTTTGTCCTACCCTCCCGTGGCAGCGGGGTCCTAATGGAAACTAAGGGATATTAAGGCCTCCTTTTAATAGAGTACCGAACCAAAGCATTAACACATAGCGAATACATGAACTCCTCAAACTACGGTCATCACCGGGAGTGGTCCCGATTATTGTCACTTCGGGGTTGTCGGATCATAACACATAGTAGGTGACTATAGACTTGCAAGATAGGATCAAGAACTCACATATATTCATGAAAACATAATAGGTTCAGATCTGAAATCATGGCACTCGGGCCCTAGTGACAAGCATTAAGCATAGCAAAGTCATAGCAACATCAATCTCAGAACATAGTGGATACTAGGGATCAAACCCTAACAAAACTAACTTGATTACATGATAGATCTCATCCAACCCATCACCGTCCAGCAAGCCTACGATGGAATTACTCACGCACGGCGGTGAGCATCATGAAATTGGTGATGGAGGATGGTTGATGATGACTATGGCGACGAATCCCCCTCTCCGGAGCCCCGAACGGACTCCAGATCAGCCCTCCCGAGAGGTTTTAGGGCTTGGCGGCGGCTTCGTATCGTAAAACGCGATGAATCCTTCTCTCTGATTTTTTTCTCCCCGAAAGTGAATATATGGAGTTGGAGTTGAGGTCGGTGGAGCGTCAGGGGGCCCACGAGGTAGGGGGCGCGCCCCCACCCTCGTGGACAGGGTGTGGGCCCCCTGACGTGGATTTTTCTTCCAGTATTTTTCTTATTTTCCAAATAGATGTTCCGTGGAGTTTCAGGTCATTCCGAGAACTTTAGTTTCTACACATAAATAACACCATGGAAAGTCTGCTGAAAACAGCGTCAGTCCGGGTTAGTTCCATTCAAATCATGCAAGTTAGAGTCCAAAACAAGGGCAAAAGTGTTTGAAAAGTAGATACGACGGAGACGTATCAGGGTCCTGTCGAAAAGAAACCTGAAAAGTATAAAAAAAGAAAAGTGAAAGTATGTGTGTCCGAAGAAGGTCGAGCCGTATTGTGGATCACAATCTGGTTATGCCTCCTTCTCTGCCCATGGTATTTTCAGTGCGTAGTTATGTACGCGTGGTACGTATGCCGCCATTTGGTCAGGACGGAGATGGAGGCCGAATTGCTAGTGTGACTCCTAGCGAGCCGAACTGTCAAGCTATGGAATAGTCCGGACTCGTTTGACAGTATCCGGGAGCTTGGCCGTTGAATTAAAATTCTGCTTTAAAAGGCCGCTCTGTACTTCCGCCGCTAGGGCCGCGGTGTGTTCTTCAGTACGGAGGGAACGCTCCGTGTTTCCATTGACTGTTATGACCCCGCGTGGTCTCGGTATCTTGAGCTTGAGATAAGCGTAGTGTGGTACCGCATTAAATCGAGCGAATGCGGTTCGTCCGAGCAGTGCATGATAGCCACTGCGGAAGGGGACGATATCGAAGATCAACTCTTCGCTTCTGAAGTTGTCCGGGGACCCGAAGACAACTTCCAGTGTGATTGAGCCCGTACAACGAGCCTCTACACCTGGTATAACTCCTGTAAAGGTAGTTTTGGTGGGCTTGATATTTGATGGATCGATGCCCATTTTGCGCACTGTATCCTGATAGAGCAGGTTGAGGCTTCTGCCACCGTCCATGAGGACTCGCGTCAGGTGGAATCCATCAATTATTGGGTCTAGGACTGCTCCTCTTGAGCACTGCGTTGGTTTTCCCTTGAAGAGGAAAGGGTGATGCAGCAAAGTAGCGTAAGTATTTCCCTCAGTTTTTGAGAACCAAGGTATCAATTCAGTAGGAGACCACACTCAAGTCCCTCGTACCTACACAAACAAATAAGAACCTTGCAACCAACGCGATAAAGGGGTTGTCAATCCCTTCACGGCCACTTGCAAAAGTGAGATCTGATAGATATGATAAGATAATATTTTTGGTATTTTTATGATAAAGAGTGAAAGTAAAGAACGCAAAGTAAAACAGATGTAAACTTATATGATGGAGGATAGACCCGGGGGCCATAGGTTTCACTAGTGGCTTCTCTCAAGATAGCATAAGTATTACAGTGGGTGAACAAATTACTGTCGAGCAATTGATAGAATTGAGCATAGTTATGAGAATATCTAGGCATGATCATGTATATAGGCATCACGTCCGCGACAAGTAGACCGAAACGATTCTGCATCTACTACTATTACTCCACACATCGACCGCTATCCAGCATGCATCTAGAGTATTAAGTTCATAAGAACAAAGTAACGCATTAGGCAAGATGACATGATGTAGAGGGATAAACTCAAGCAATATGATATAAACCCCATCTTTTTATCCTCGATGGCAACAATACAATACGTGTCGTTTCCCATTCTGTCACTGGGATCGAGCACCGCATGATTGAACCCAAAGCTAAGCACTTCTCCCATTGCAAGAAAGATCAATCTAGTAGGCCAAACCAAACTGATAATTCAAAGAGACTTGCAAAGATAACCAATCATACATAAAAGAATTCAGAGGAGATTCAAATATTGTTCATATATAATCTTGATCATAAACCCACAATTCATCGGATCTCGACAAACACACCGCAAAAAGAGTTACATCGAATAGATCTCCAAGAAGATCGAGGAGAACTTTGCATTGAGATCCAAAGAGAGAGAAGAAGCCATCTAGCTAATAACTATGGACCCGAAGGTCTGAGGTAAACTACTCACACATCATCGGAGAGGCTATGGTGTTGATGTAGAAGCCCTCCGTGATCGATGCCCCCTCCGGCGGAGCGCCGAAAAAGGCCCCAAGATGGGATCTCATGAGTACAGAGAGTTGCGGCGGTGGAAATAGGGTTTCGTCGTGCTCCTGGATGTTTTCAAGGTATATGAGTATATATAGGCGAAGGAAGTCGGTCAGGAGAGCCACGAGGGGCCCATAAGAGTGGGGGGCGCGCCCAGGGGGGCAAGCGCGCCTCCCTACCTCGTGGCCGCCTCGGTTGTTTCTTGACGTCCACTCGAGGTCCTCTGGATCATGTTTGTTCCAAAAATCACGTTCCCGAAGGTTTCATTCCGTTTGGATTCCGTTTGATATTCCTTTTCTGCGAAACACTGAAATAGGCAAAAAAAACAGCGATTTGCACTGGGCGTTGGGTTAGTAGGTTAGTCCCAAAAATAATATAAAAGTGTATAATAAAGCCCGTTAAACATACAAAACAGAATATATAATAGCACGGAACAATCAAAAATTATAGATACGTTGGAGACGTATCAAGCACCCCCAAGCTTAATTCCTGCTCGTCTTTGAGTAGGTAAATGATAAAAACAGAATTTTTGATGTGGAATGCTTCCTAGCATATTCTTCAATGTAATTTTCTTTATTGTGGCATGAATATTCAGATCCGAAAGATTCAAGATAAAAGTTTGATATTGACATAAAAATAATAATACTTCAAGTATGCTAACCAAGCAATTACGTCTTATCAAAATAACATAGCCAAACAAAGCTTATCCCTACAAAATCATATAGTTTGGCCATGCTTCATTTTCGTCACACAAAATGCTCTCATCATGCACAACCCCGATGACAAGCCAAGCAATTGTTTCATACTTAGCCTTTTCAAACTCTTTCAACTTTTACGCAATATATGAGCGCGAGCCATGGACATAACACTATGGGTGGAATACAATATGATGATGGAGGTTGTGTGAGAAGACAAAAAAGGAGAAAGTCTCACATTGACTCGGCTAATCAACGGGCTATGGAGATGCCCATCAATTGATGTCAATGCAAGGAGTAGGGATTGCCATGCAACGGATGCACTAGAGCTATAAATATATGAAAGCTCAACAAAAGTAACTAAGTGGGTGTGCATCTAACTTGCTTGCTCACGAAGACCTAGGGCATTTGAGGAATCCCATCATTGGAATATACAAGCCAAGTTCATTCCCACTAGTATATGAAAGTGACAAAATAAGAGACTCTCTATCATGAAGATCATGGTGCTACTTTGAAGCACAAGTTTGGAAAAAGGATAGTAACATTGTCCCTTCTCTCTTTTTCTCTCATTTATTTATTTAGGCCTTTTCTTTTTTTTCTTTTGGCCTCTTTTTTTTTCTTTCGTCCGGAGTCTCATCCCGACTTGTGGGGGAACCATAGTCTCCATTATCCTTTCCTCACATGGGACAATGCTCTAATAATGATGATCATCACACTTTTATTTAGTTACAACTCAAGAATTACAACTCGATACTTAGAACAAAATATGACTCTATGTGAATGCCTCCGGCGGTGTACCGGGATATGCAATGAATCAAGAGTGACATGTATGAAAAATTAAGCATGGTGGCTTTTCCACAAATACGATGTCAACTACATGATCATGCAAGGCAATATGACAATGATGATGCGTGTCATAATAAACGGAACGGTGGAAAGTTGCATGGCAATATATCTCGGAATGGCTATGGAAATGCCATAATAGGTAGGTATGGTGGCTGTTTTGAGGAAGATATAAGGAGGCTTATGTGTGATAGAGCGTATCATATCACGGGGTTTGGATGCACCGGCGAAGTTTGCACCAACTCTCAAGGTGAGAAAGGGCAATGCACGCTACCGAAGAGGCTAGCAATGATGGAAGGGTGAGAGTGCGTATAATCCATGGACTCAACATTAGTCATAAAGAACTCACATACTTATTGCAAAAATCTACAAGTCATCAAAACCAAGCACTACACGCATGCTCCTAGGGGGATAGGTTGGTAGGAAAAGACCATCGCTCGTCCCCAACCGCCACTCATAAGGAAAGCAATCAAAGAACACCTCATGCTTCAAATTTGTCACATAACGGTTACCATACGTGCATGCTACGGGAATTGCAAGCTTCAACACAAGTATTTCTCAATTTCATAATTACTCAACTAGCACACCTCTAATATTACCATTTTTATATCTCAAAACAACTATCAAGCATCAAACTTCTCTTAGTATTCAATGCACTTTAAAGTTTTTATCTTGGATGCCTATCATATTAGGACTAATTTTATAGCCAAAGAAAATTACCATGCTGTTCTAAAGGAATCTCAAAATAATATAAATGAATCATGAGAGATCAATAATTTCTATAAAATAGAACCACCACCGTGCTCTAAAAAGATATAAGCAAAGCACTAGAGCAAAATTATCTAACTCAAAAGATATAAGTGAAGCACATAGAGTATTCTAATAAATTCCGGTTCATGTGTGTCTCTCTCAAAAGGGTGTGTACAGCAAGGATGATTGTGGCAAACTAAAAAGCAAAGACTCAAATCATACAAGACGCTCCAAGCAGAACACATATCATGTGGTGAATAAAAATATAGCATCAAGTAAAGTTACCGATGGACGAAGACGAAAGAGGGGATGCCTTCTGGGGCATCCCCAAGCTTAGGCTTTTGGTTGTCCCCGGATTTTACCTTGGGGTGCCTTGGGAATCCCCAAGCTTAGGCTCTTGCCACTCCTTATTCCATAATCCATCAAATCTTTACCCAAAACTTGAAAACTTCACAACACAAAACTCAACAGAAAATCTCATGAGCCCCGTTAGCGAAATAAAACAAACCACCACTTTAATTTACTGTAATGAACTCATTATTTATTTATATTGGTGTTAAACCTACTGTATTACAACTTCTCTATGGTTCATAAACTCCATTACTAGCCATAGATTCATCAAAATAAGCAAACCACACACGAAAAATAGAATCTGTCAAAAACAGAACAATCTCTAGTAATCTGTATCTAACGCAAACTTCTGTAACTCAGAAAATTCTACCAAAATAGGAAGTCCTAAATAATTTGTTTATTGATCTACTGCAATTGGAATCCGTATTTTATCACGTTCTGGTGATTTTAAACATTGTTTTTCGTGAGCAGAAAGTTTCTGACTTTTTCAGCAAGATCAAATAATTACTATCCAAGAAGACCCTATAGGTTTTACTTGGCACAAACACTAATTAAAACACAAAAACAAATCTAACCAGAGGCTATATAAAATATTTATTGCTAAACAGGAACAAAAAGCAAGGAACAAAAATAAAATTGGGTTGCCTCCCAACAAGCGCTATCGTTTAACGCCCCTAGCTAGGCATAAAAACAAGGATAAATCTAGGTATTGCCATCTTTGGTATGCAATCCATAAGTGGCTCTCATAATAATTCATAAGGCAATTTAATTTTTTTCTAGGGAAGTGTTCCATGCCTTTCCTTAACGGAAATTGGAATCTAATATTCCCTTCCTTCATATCAATGATTACACCAATCGTTCTAAGGAAAGGTCTATCAAGAATAATAGGACATGAAGGATTGCAATCTATATCAAGAACAATGAAATCTACGGGCACATAGTTCCTATTTGCAACAATAAGAACATCATTAATTCTTCCCATAGGTTTCTTAATGGTGGAATCCACAAGGTGCAAGTTTAAAGAACAATCATCAAATTCACGGAAACCTAGCAAATCACACAAAGTTTTTGGAATCGTGGAAACACTAGCACCCAAATCACACAAAGCATAGCATTCATGATATTTAATCTCAATTTTAATAGTAGGTTCCCACTCATCATGAAGTTTTCTAGGGATAGAAACTTCTAATTCAAGCTTTTCTTCATAAGATTGCATTAAAGCATCAACGATATGTTTGGTAAAAGCTTTATTTTGACTATAAGCATGAGGAGAATTTAGCACAGATTGCAACAAGGAAATACAATCTATGAAAGAACAATTATCATAATTAAATTCCTTGAAATCCAAAATAGTGGGTTCATTGCTATCTAAAGTTTTGACCTCTTCAATCCCACTTTTACCAAATTTTCCAGCAAGATCTAAAAACTCCGAATCATTGGGACACCTTTTAACTAAAGTTGACTCATCTCCAGTCCCATCATTATCAAGATTCATATTGCAAAACAAATATTTAATAGGAGATACATCAACCACTTTTAGATCTTCATCATTATTATCATGGAAACTAGAAGAACACGCCCTTACAAAGCAATCTTTTTTAGCACGCATCCTAGCGGTTCTTTCTTTGCACTCATCAATGGAAATTCTCATGGCTTTGAGAGACTCATTGATATCATGCTTAGGTGGAATAGATATAAGTTTCAAATAATCAACATCAAGAGAAATTCTATCCACGTTCCTAGCCAACTTATCAACCTTAAGCAATTTTTTTTCAAGCAAAGCATTGAAATTATTTTGTGAATTCATAAACTCTTTAACACTAGTCTCAAAATCAGAGGGCAACTTATTAAAATTTCCATAAGAACTGTTGTAGGAATTACCATAATTGTTAGAGGAATTACTAGGGAACGGCCTAGGATTAAAGTTTCCTCTATAAGCGTTGTTACCAAAATTGTTCCTACCAACAAAATTCACATCCATAGATTCATTATTATTCTCAATTAAAGTGGACAAAGGCATATCATTAGGATCGGAAGAAACACTCTTACTAGCATACAATTTCATGAGTTCATCCATCTTCCCACTCAAAACATTAATTTCTTCAGTCGCATGAACCTTTTTACTAGTAGATCTTTCGGTGTGCCATTGAGAATAATTAACCATAATATTGTCTAGGAGTTTGGTAGCTTCTCCTAAGGTGATTTCCATAAAGGTGCCTCCCGCGGCCGAATCTAAAAGATTTCTAGAAGCAAAATTCAATCCGGCACAAAAAAATTGTATAATCATCCATAAATTCAAACCATGAGTAGGGCAATTACGTATCATTAATTTCATTCTCTCCCAAGCTTGTGCAACATGTTCATGATCAAGTTGCTTAAAATTCATAATATCGTTTCTAAGAGAAATGATCTTAGCGGGAGGAAAATACTTAGAGATAAAAGCATCTTTGCACTTATTCCAAGAATCAATGCTATTTTTTAGGCAAAGACGAAAACGAAGTTTTAGCACGATCTCTAAGCGAAAAAGGAAATAGATTCAACTTAACAATATCATTATCCACATCTTTCTTGTTTTGCATATCGCACAAATCAACAAAGTTGTTTAGACGAGTAGCGGCATCTTCACTAGGAAGGCCGGTGAATTGATCTTTCATAACAAGATTCAGCAAGGCAGCATTAATTTTGCAAGAGTCAGCATCGGTAAGAGGAGCAATCGGAGTGCTAAGAAAATCATTATTGTTGGTATTGGAAAAGTCACACAATTTAGTATTGTCTTGAGCCATCGTGACAAGCAAGCAATCCAACACACAAGCACAAAAGAAGCAAGCGAAAAAGAGGCGAATGGAAAGAGAGGGCGAATAAAACGGCAAGGGTGAAGTGGGGGAGAGGAAAACGAGAGGCAAATGGCAAATAATGTAATGCGAGGGATAAGAGTTTGTGATGGGTACTTGGTATATATTGACTTGTGCGTAGAATCCCCGGCAACGGCGCCAGAAATCCTTCTTGCTACCTCTTGAGCACTGCGTTGGTTTTCCCTTGAAGAGGAAAGGGTGATGCAGCAAAGTAGCATAAGTATTTCCCTCAGTTTTTGAGAACCAAGGTATCAATCTAGAAGGAGACCACACTCAAGTCCCTCGTACCTACACAAACAAATAAGAACCTTGCAACCAACGCGATAAAGGGGTTGTCAATCCCTTCACGTCCACTTGCAAAAGTGAGATCTGATAGAGATGATAAGATAATATTTTTGGTATTTTTATGATAAAGAGTGAGAGTAAAGAACGCAAAGTAAAACAGATGTAAACTTATATGATGGAGGATAGATCCGGGGGCCATAGGTTTCACTAGTGAATTCTCTCAAGATAGCATAAGTATTACAGTGGGTGAACAAATTACTGTTGAGCAATTGATAGAATTGAGCATAGTTATGAGAATATCTAGGCATGATCATGTATATGGGCATCACGTCCGCGACAAGTAGACCGAAACGATTCTTCATCTACTACTATTACTCCACACATCGACCGCTATCCAGCATGCATCTAGAGTATTAAGTTCATAAGAACAGAGTAACGCATTAGGCAAGATGACATGATGTAGAGGGATAAACTCAAGCAATATGATATAAACCCCATCTTTTTATCCTCGATGGCAACAATACAATACGTGTCGTTTCCCCTTCTGTCACTGGGATCGAGCACCGCATGATTGAACCCAAAGCTAAGCACTTCTCCCATTGCAAGAAAGATCAATCTAGTAGGCCAAACCAAACTGATAATTCAAAGAGACTTGCAAAGATAACCAATCATACATAAAAGAATTCAGAGGAGATTCAAATATTGTTCATAGATAATCTTGATCATAAACCCACAATTCATCGGATCTCGACAAACACACCGCAAAAAGAGTTACATCGAATAGATCTCCAAGAAGATCGAGGGGAACTTTGTATTGAGATCCAAAGAGAGAGAAGAAGCCATCTAGCTAATAACTATGGACCCGAAGGTCTGAGGTAAACTACTCACACATCATCGGAGAGGCTATGGTGTTGATGTAGAGGCCCTCCGTGATCGATGCCCCCTCCGGCGGAGCGCCGGAAAAGGCCCCAAGATGGGATCTCAAAGGTACAGAGAGTTGCGGCGGTGGAAATAGGGTTTCGTCATGCTGCCAATGGAGCTTTCGGGCAGACTGTTGTCAAGGAAGGCTTTTTCCAAGTCCTCCCAGCTGCCAATGGAGTTTTCGGGCAGACTGTTCAACCAGTGCCGAGCTGGTCCTTTGAGTTTTAGTGGGAGGTATTCGATGGCATGAAGATCATCACCGCGGGCCATATGAACATGGAGAAGAAAATCATCGATCCATACCACGGGGTCTGTTGTCCCATCATATGATTCGATGTTTCCGGGTTTAAACCCTTCTGGGAATTCATGCTCCATTACCTCGTCGGTGACGCAAAGGGGGTGTGCAGCGCCTCTATATTGGGACACGTCGCAACATAGCTCGAATGGAGTCCGTCTGCGGTTCTCGGCCCAGGCGTGATTATGATTGTTGCGTCCGGCTAGGTAGCCGTTGTCGCGTGTCGGGGCACGCCCCCGCGATCCATAGACCGATCTGTTCTGACCTGCTCTACTGTCCAAGTACTGTCGCAGGTCATATGTATGTCCCCGAGCTGTTTTATCTCTGCCTTTACGGTGAGGTAGTACGGGCTGGTGTTTGGCTTGAGTTGCCGCTTTGTCCCGGCCACGTGGTGGTCGGTCAGCCGCATTTGCGCGATGATGGTACGGGCTCCAGCGCCTCGTCATCGAATTGAGGTAGCAATTTGCGCTTCGGATAAATTTTGGCTGGGCACTTGAGGCCGTATTCCTCGACTATCAGGACATTAGTCCATCTATCGTTGAGCAGATCTTGATCAGCTTGAAGCTGTTGCTGCTTCTTTTCCAGGCTCCTTGCAATGGCTATTAGCCGGCGCTTGAAGCGCTCCTGCTCGAGAGGTTCCTCAGGCACGATAAAATCCTCGTTGCCGAGGCTCACCTCATCCTCGGAGAGCGGGAGATAATTACTGTCCTCCAAGTCTTCGTTTATGGCCTGTTCATCAGGGCTAACTTGCCCGTCTTCCCGTTCGTCCTGTTCGGAAGTTGGCTCAACGGGGTCTTCATTGTCTTTGGCATCGTCCGGAGTATTGTTCTCTCCTGTGCCGGTATTGCTGTCTTTTGCACGGCATGACTTGGAGCGGCGCCGCTGATGTCGGCGCTTTGGCTGTATCTCAGGAGGTTTATCCTCGACTGGGTCTTCCTTGTCGTCGCCGCTATTCTCTTTGGGTGTATCCACCATGTACACGTCATACGAGGAAGTGGTCGTCCCGCGCCCAGTAAATGGCGGGTTTTGGGCCTGCTCGTCTCCTGCACCGTCGTCCATACCGTCGATGTCTTCGGAGTCGTAATCGAGCATATCGGTTAAGTCCTCAATAGTGGTTATGAAGTGGGAGGTGGGTGGGAAGCAAAATTCCCCGGCATCAACCCCCCAGTTCAAACCGGATATAATTCGGCTGTGAGTCCCCTGCTAAGGAGAGGGTTTTTAATGACACTACTAGGGAAAAGCTTATACACAGATGCTTACTAGCAGCGCGGGTTAAAAACCCTCGCTACTGCTACTTACTAGTAGCGCGTGTTTTTAACCCTCGCTACTACTAAGTTGATAGTAGTAGCACTGGTTTTTAACCCTCGCTACTACTAAGCGGTCTCTACCGTGCCCCCTGGGACATGCCATAGTAGTAACGCGGGTTTTTAACCCTCGCTACTACTAAGCGGTCTCTACCGTGCCCCTGGGACATGCCATAGTAGTAGCGCGGGTTTTTAACCCTCGCTACTACTAAGTTGATAGTAGTAGCGTGGGTTTTTAACCCTCGCTACTACTAAGCGGTCTCTACCGTGCCCCTCCGGGACATGCCATAGTAGTAGCGAGGCTTAAAAACCCGCGCTACTACTAAGTACTGGGTTTTTAACAGCCTTGAAATCCCCATCTCCTCGTCCAAATCACTCCTCTCCCTCGTCCCTCTTCCGCGACGTCTCCCTCAAATCCGGTGACCTCCTCTTCCACCATAGCCCCTCCTTCCTCCTCCTCCTCCTCCGCTGCCCCTCCTTCCTCCTCCTCCTCCTCCGCTGCTGGAAGGAGAGGAAGATCCAACAGAGCGCCGTCCATGACGATGGCCAGATCTCTGATGGATGCAACCCATTTTCAAACCGGAACTAAAGGTCCCATTTTCAAACTCTACCCCCCCATGTGGATCGCCTTTTCAGTTTTGTAAAAAGCAAAAGAAAATGATAAAAACTTCAAAAAATAAAATCCTTCGAGATGTAGTTATGTTACTACATCTACTAGTTAGGAAAATTTTAAAACTTAAATTTGGACATGTTTTGCAAAAAGTGTAGGGAAAATGTAAAACGGCTATACTTTTGCATACGATGTCAGAAAAAAACGTATAATATATCAAAATGTTCAGCACGAAAATCCGCATCCGATTTTGACAGCCTATGGACTGTTTGCAAATTTTTAGAATCCTCAAATTCTAAAAGGAAAAAAAGTTATGCTCAAATTTCAGTTTTTTTGAATTTTTGTTAAATCTGGTCAAACTATGGTCAAACTACTTATTCAAGAAGTATTAGTGTTACTAAATAATTATTCAAGAATATTAGTGTTACTAAATAATTATTTCATTTGTTTGAATTTTGGTCAAATCTGGTCAAACTATGGTCAAACAATGGTCAAACTACTTATTCAAGAAATATTAGTGTTACTAAATAATTATTGTTTTTTAGAACAATAGTTTCAAACTCAAACAGTGAAATGTGTGACTTCATGCTCAAGCTAAACTCCTGAGGGTTAATAGGATTGACATCTTACTATTGTCAGCAAAACAACAAGTGCAGACTTGGAAACGAGGGAGAATAGAACACGGAAGTTAAGCGTGCTCAGGCTGGGGTAGTGAGAGGATAGGTGACCTACCCGGAAGTTAGATGATTTGGAATGATGAGGGGTGATCAGAGATTAGATATTAAATTGAGCAGCGATGAGGGGTGATTAGAGATTAGAGGTTAAAATAATTCAGAAATTTGAAAAGTCGGGAAAAAAATTCAAAAAAAATTCAAAAAAAAGTTAGTAGTAGCGCGGGTGGTATCCACGCTACTACTAACGAACGTAGTAGTAGCGCGGGTGGCACCCGCGCTACTACTACCTATTAGCTGTAGCGTCGTATCAGTAGCGCGGGCACCCGCGCTACTAATATACCCTAAAACCCGCGCTACTGCTAGGCTTTTGCCTAGTAGTGTGAGTTCAGCACATCGCCCAAAGGTGAGTGCCGGAAGATGTCCGCGGTGCTGAATTCGACGACCGGGGCCTGATCGGGCTCGACGGGCGCGGGCGCGCGTGGTTCGGAACGTGTGGCCGGAGACGAATCCGAGATTCTGGTGACATAGGTCATGCTCGAGGTTGGGTCTGTGTGCGGCTCCTGCGCCGCCGAGTCTACGGCTCCCATGGCGGGGTTGAGCTTCCCGTCCTCGGATGGCGCAATCTGCTCCGGATCTAGGGCCGGAGCACTTACAGGTGCTATCTCCTGGGTATGGTCCGATGATAGATTTAGGTCATGCTCATCGCGGTGGCAGGGAGCGGCTGCCATGGGCTCGAATCCGTCGAAGATCAAGTCTCCGCGGATATCAGCAACGTAGTTCAAGCTTCCAAACCTGACTTGATGGCCAGGGGCGTAGTTGTCGATCTGCTCTAGATGGCCAAGCGAGTTGGCCCGCAGTGCGAAGCCGCCGAATATGAAAATCTAGCCGGGGAGAAAGACCTCCCTCAGGACAGCATCGTTGTAGGTGATTGATGGGGCCATCGAGCCTTCTAGTGACGACACAGTGGAACTCTCAATGAAAGCACCAATGTCGGTGTCAAAACCGGCGGATCTCGGGTAGGGGGTCCCGAACTGTGCGTCTAAATTCAATGGTAACAGGAGACAGGGGACATGATGTTTACCCAGGTTCGGGCCCTCTCTATGGAGGTAATACCCTACTTCCTGCTTGATTGATCTTGATGAATATGAGTATTACAAGAGTTGATCTACCACGAGATCGTAATGGCTAAAACCCTAGAAGTCTAGCCTGTATGATTATGATTGTCCCTGTGGACTAAACCCTCCGGTTTATATAGACACCGGAGGGGACTAGGGTTGTACAAAGTCGGTTACAGAGAAAGGAATCTTCATATCCGGACGCCAAGCTTGCCTTCTACGCCAAGGAGAGTCCCATCCGGATACGGGTGAGAGTCTTCGGTCTTGTATCTTTACGGCCCATCAGTCCGGCCCATGTCCAACAGCTGGACGCCCGAGGACCCCTTAGTCCAGGATTCCCTCAGCCACCACGCTCACGTCGGGCGAGCAATCCCCGGAGAGGCGGGAGGCCTGCAGGTACACGTGGATGCCGGGCATCGGGGTGCAAGCCGATGTGCGGGGCGAGTCGGGCAACACCATCCGAGGGAACGCGGATGAGCCGGTGCTGGCTGCGGCCACGGCGGCGTTGACGAGGCCGTGCTGGCTAGGGTTTAACCCTAGCATATAGAGCGCCTCCCTCGTTGCCGCCGCGACGCGGGCGTCGGTGACCTCCTGCTGCGCGGCGGCGGTGACGGCGGCAGCCGCGATGGCTTCATCCCTCGCGTCCGCGGCATGCCTCCAGCCCTTCCTCTTGGTCGGCTTCCGCCCGTTGTTCGGGCGTCAGCGCCTTCTTTGGCTTGGCCGCAGCGGCAGTCTTGCGGGGGGCGCGAGGCTTGCATTTGCCGGAGGGGGCGGTCGTCATGCCGGACGAGGCGAGGGAGGCGAGGCCGGCGGCGGCGTCGAGGTCGAGGTCGTCGTCCATGGCGGGGGTGAGGCGGGAGCGCGCGCGGGCGGGAGGGTTTTGGGGGAAATGGAGGAAAATGGTGGAGGCTGCCACCGACCAGCGGGCCCGGGGGGAGGAATAGGTGCGCGCGCGTCCTTCTCGTGTCCGCGCCGACGCAAATCCGGCTCAAAAATGGGCCAGGAATGGGTCGGCGTGCGGACGCCAAGCGGACGCGCGTCCGTTTGGGTCAGCGCGTTGGGCCGACTTTTCTGTCCGCGCCAACCCAAACGGATGCCAGCGGACGAAATGGGTCGCCCCGTTGGAGTTGCTCTAAGAACATCTATGTAGTCGGGCGCCTCAAACGCCTCTCCCCAAATGTCTGGGTGAACGGTCGGGTCACTGATTGGTAAAAAAAATCAAGACGGACGTCTCAAATCAGCCTTAAATGTCCATCCTCAGGCACCGCTCATATCCAGCACAAATCTAGAGCGGATATGGGGAGACCCAGGCGTGACCAGGCACATCTGTCACGTCGCACCGACCCACCCGACCCCACGTATATTCGTCCTCATCCGCTCTCTGGGCCAAACCCTAGACACTCCACTTCACTCCACTTAACCCTCAAGCTTCCGTCCGGAGATTCGGCCTTCTACGGCATGGCGGGCAACGGATCTGACTCCAACCACTCCGGATCCATCGACTGCGGTGTCGTCCCTTGCGGGTTGGAGGAGGCAATGACCGTTCGCATTGCCCTCTACCACTCTCAAGAGGATTGCACCCGACTGACGACAGGATCTGTCCCCCGTGAATCCATTGCGTCGGCGCAACGAACGCTCAGATCCGTCGGGGCTGGATCATCGAGCTCCGTTAGCCTCCTCATCTCCGGTCCACCGGAGTATGGGTGGTACAGGGACCGATGTGCCCGCCGTGGGAAGGAGAGGATGAGGGTGATTGAGGCCCGCCACGCTGCCGACATGGTGGTGGCGGCGCGCGCTGCCGCAAAGGACGAACTCATCCGTGCCCGATCCTAAAGAAGCAGCAGTAGAGGAACATGCATGTCCTCGCCCGAGAGCAAAATTGGGCAGTCTGTGCCATGGCCGGACTGCCCCCTAAAGAGCAAAATTGGACACGATGTTTGTTTATGTACAAGTAAGCTGCCCGTGCTACGCTACAGAACCACTTGAAATGAGGTGGAATAACAAGAGTACAGAGCCAAAACTGCCGATGCTAGTAGGTTGCTCATGCATTGCCATAAAAACAATACAAACTTGATATGTCACTGAAGTGCTCCCGACATTACACAACCTTAAGATTTCACCTCATAAGTGAAACTCAGTTGCAGTTACAACATGAATCACGCAAGCACTTGCTATCACACCCAAATTAAGCAAAAAAAGTAACACAATCCAAAAGCAGCCCCACAACAAAATCCACAAGACCTGCATGCTAGCCTAAACCCTAAGAGAAAAGAGAATCAAATGATCCTTCAACACCGACTCCAATTGTACTCCCGTCGAAAACACCATCAAATATTCAAAAGCTATATCATGGGAAAAGGCACGGTCACTCCAAACTCCATTCTTCATCTTCTTTTGACCAAGGAGAGGTTGGTCCAGGGAGCTCATTATTGATCATACACAAAAATATTTGCAAGCATTTCATTCACGTGCGGTTGGACAGATTAACTTTACCTTAATGAATTCAACAAAATTTCCAATTACCTTTGTCTTTGTTCACTTGCATCAGTGATATTTGGGTCAAAGTCCGTGCATCTGTGATATTTGGGTCAAAGTCTACTAAAGTCCGTAGTATGCAAACCATGATCTAGTTAATTAATAACAGAACATCAATCTATTAGCAACATTTATTTTTCCAATATGATTATCTGAAATATGACAAGACCCTCACTTATAGACTAACCATTGCGTTTTGCACCTAACACTGTTGCCACCACAATAGCACGCTCCTCGGCAAATTTTTCCCATGTAATTATATTATTAGTCACTAACTTGTCCCATACAACTAACTTGACTATATTATAGCTACAAAATCAATTAATTTCAGCAGAGAAATGTGAGAGTTTGAATTAAGTAGATAATAGAATTTGAAATCTACAATATGTACATACGTGCCATCTACCAGATAAGCAGAACAATATTTCTCACTGGGATCCTTCGGTTGTAGAAACTTTCCTTATGTCCAATAGAACTTACAAATAAAACCATGCCAATGATATCTAACATTTTAACGGATAAGCTATTACTCCCTCCGTCCAGAAATACTTGTCGGAGAAATGCATAAAAATGAATGTATCTAAAACTAAAATACATCTAGATACATCCATTCCTCCGACGAGTATTTCCGGACGGAGGGAGTAGTAGATAATCTGTGACCAAAGAACATTTAGAATATATGAAAGAAAACTAAAGCACTTACCAACATACGCGTCATATCCAAGGTGAACTCCCAAACTTTGTCAAAATGCATAAATGGCTGGAACAATGGGGCCGACTACTCATTCACATTTCTGATCTCATCAGCTACCGTCTCTAAGGTGAAACAAAACACAAAGTGATTATCCGCAAACATATAGTCTGCATTTCTCATAACTGGTTCTGCGAGACTGCGACCATCTTCCATACATAATATACTCATCACTCTACAAGTGAATGGTATACCCATAGCAGCCATTTTTCTCTCTCTAATGACAATTAAATAGATAGAAAGTGACAATCCAACGTTTATTAAAAATATGTTTTGTTGAAGTAGAAATTATTTTTGCACATAAGTATTACCTTTTCGTCCAATAACACCATGTTGAGTTTCTTTCCTCCTGTACCGAATCTCTCCACGTGAAATTTGTGGTACACTCAGACACACTCACACACATACTACACCTAGTGTAACTGTGTAACGATGCACATCCTCCTCAAATGTTGGAATGGGTTGCACTTCCACTCTGTTACACTCCAGTGACCTCATCTTGTCCTGAAAGAAGAACTGAACATAACTTACAGAAGATATATTATGATGCCACCACCTATATTATATGATAGCCATCAAAAAAATCTAAACAAATATAATTGGTTCCATGCACGAAATCATAATTTGAAGAAATTTAGTATATATGTATTCACTATTTACATTTGCACTGAATATTTCTAGTCGCACAACTATTTAACCAGACTCAAGTCTCCGTACTTGGGAACAGTGGAAGGAGATAAGAGCAGGGCTACGACTGAATTTGGCACCCAAAAGAACAGTTAAACCTGCAGCAATAAGTACAAAAAAAATGAAAAAAAAATCCATTCACCTATGAGCAGGTTCTGCATATTTATTTGCAATATATGATAATTTTTCTCTTGTTGGTAGCACAATAATCAAACTTCCCAAGAAAATAAAATGTACTGAACATATATAAGCTAGACCTGAGACTACAATCTGCATAAGACAAAAATTACAAAGCACCTAAGACTATAATCTGCCACACAAAAAGTTGACATCATGTTACACCAACAGAAAATATAGGCACCTTATTCTTCTCATCCAGCCAGGACAAAACACGTTCAGAGAGGTGCAAATTACTTGCAGTAGGCACTAATAAGTACTCCCTCTGTAAAATAATATAAGAGCATTTAGATCACTAAAGTAGTGTTCTAAATGTTCTTATATTAGTTTACGGAGGGAGTAGTACAAATTGCTCATGTGCAGAGAGATGCAACAATGGGGAGATGAATCATACTTTCGAGAACACACCAAAAACAGAGAAAGTTTCAATTCTTTGATGCCTAAAGCAAGCTGAAAGACATGAACATCCAGGAAGTAAAAACATCATGGAAGAAATTTTGAATCCTATATTCCAGTCTCGTGCATACATTCAATTACAACAATAAACTGCAGTTCATTAAACTATAAAGCAACTAACCCAGGTCTCAATCAGGGGCCATGGTGTGTACCTCTTGGATACGCCAGAAAGCGTGAATAGAACTGAAGAGCCGACGATGCGCTCGGATGGAAGCGAATCAAAGGCAGCAGTGAGCGGGATGGATGGTCCACATGTTGGTTGACGTGGCGGCGCTGCACTCGTGAGGTCGGCGACAGCGGGCAGGCGTGCCATCAGGGTGTGCGGCCTCCACACAGTCCCGGCGACGGCGAGCGAGAACGGAGGCAGGGGTTGCGTCGTCCGCATACACTCGACGGGGATCGAGCGGCACCGGTAGCGGGAATGGCTGGGCGGCAGCAGCTGAGCAGGGAGTCGGAAACAGAGCGTGGAGGAAAGTAGAGCAATGGGGGAAATGAATGAGCAGCAAGGACTCGGGCGGCCTACATAGAGATTTGAAATTTGAACTGACATTGGTTGTTGTATGGGGGAGATGAATTGGTGGAGATTGGCAGCGATGAGACGCGGCATTGGTGGAAGCCACGAACAGGCGGTAGGAGGCAAGAAGGATCTCAATAGAAAGGGAATGAGCTCTTTTTATTTATTTAGAAAATTAAAGCTTGGTTGCCTTGCCTGGCTAGCTGTCGCGTAGTACGTGAAAATTGAGCAGCCCACTGTTAGCACGGAAGGCGAGAGGGAGGCGATGGGGCATTGAAAGTGAACGGATGACCATCAACCGTATTTAAGTTTCTGATCAATACAATTATATTATGCATAATAAATATTTATCATGAACAAAGAAATATGATAAAAACATTTTTATTATTGTCTTTAGGACATATTTCCAACAGTAAGTTGAATGTACACCCACTTAGTTTCATATAGAGAGCTTTCATACACTTATAGCTCTGGTGCATCTATTGCATGGCAATCGCTACTCACCGCATTAACATCGATTGTAAGGCATCTTCATTGCCTAACAATTAAGCCACGTTGATGTGAGATCTTATACCTTTTGCCTTCCCTTATAACCCCAATCATTATTGTCTTTGAAATTCAAAGTGGTAAGGCCTTGGCTCACGCTCAAGTATTGCCTGAAAGTTTAAAAAGTTGAAGCGAGATAAAGTATGATTCAATTGCTTGGTTTGACACTGTGGTTATTGGCCAAGTATTGCTGCATCTTTTCCATGGTTGTAGCCTATCAAAAATAAGAGCATTCCCATTGTTGGTATAGTGCCTGAAGATTCTTTGCCTTTCTTTGAACTGATTCAGTTTGCATTTCATAGACTATCACTATTTGATTTGTCCATGTAGATTAGGCAACATGAGATGAGGCGATGATACATATTGGAATATATGATGCTCTATTGCAACAAGTGTTGATGTCTTGGTGATGGTAGGTTTTGCAAGTAATTGAAATGCTTTTTGAGTAGAGGATAATTAGGGATATAAAGTTCTAACTCAGATCTTGGGGTGTCTGAAACTGAACTTGATTTTGAGTAATTCTTAGACAATACATCTCATCGACCAGGTATCCTACTTTTTAGTAATGCTAAGAACATACATCTCACCGATCAGGAATTAATCCATCTCTTTTCTTTGTATTTACCCTGTTCTATAAATGGATAACTAGGTAATGATTATTGATAGCTTATGACATGAGAGAGAGGAGTTGAGGGGGGCATGCCCCTTTAGCTACTGCAATACGGTTGTGCATACAAATCTGTGCTATTCATATTCCACTCTTAGATGAGGCACCAGGAAGAAGCAGGTTCAGAATTCAACTGCATTTGATTTACATCCAAACCATCATTTTTAGTAATAATATATAGCTTTTCTTTTCTTTGGTTTGTTTATTCTGTTATATCATAGATATCATGCGAAACTGTTAATCGCTTAATGAGAGTGTTTTGTTCACTCAAAAATGAGTGTTTGATGGTCTAATTAGTTTATGTATGTGAATATTTCTTTTCATAATTATAAGTTGCAATTCCCAGTCAAGGCGTATGTTCTTTTATACTTTTATATAGTGGGTTTATAATAGGTTGAATAGATTCCATCTCTATTTCCTTTCCTCGTCATCGTCCGCTTATGTGGTAAGGGGAGCTAGAGAGGTGAGGGAGGCGACCACAGCGGCAGCGGTCATGGGGCCGCCGAAAAAGAGTATGCGGGAGGGGGGGGGCGATGTTGAAGTGTATATGTGGATTACTAGCCTTTCCATTAGTTTGGACTTTTGATTGCGTTGGCTAGTGCATGAAGCTTAACATAGTATCTGAGTCTAAGGTCTTGACTTCAAGTTCTAGCTTTCGCAATTGATCCAAAAATTACTTGTGCCCCCCTTTGGCCATGTATAGGCCTCTTGAGTCATACCTATAAGTCTATCCATGTGTTGACTTCCCGCGTCACACGTGAGAGGGGGTGTTGAAGTGTATATATGGATTTCCTAGCCCTTTTCATTAGTTCGGACTTTTGGTTGTGTTGGATATGAAGCTTAACATGGTATCAAGGCCTAAGGTCTTGAGTTCAAGTTCTGGCTTTCACAGAAATTTGATCATGTCCCCTCTATGTCTAAGTATAGGCCTCTTGAGCCATACCCGAGTCTCTTCACGTGTTGACTTTTTGCCCCACATGTGACAGGGGGCGTTGAAGTGAATATGTGAATTGTCTAGCTCTTTCCATCAATTCGGACTGATGGGTGAATAGGTTAGTTGCGTACACTTGCAACCAAAAGATTTAGGTTCAAAACCAAGTGAAGGGGCACATATGCGGCTTCTGGAAGAGGTAACCACGACTTTCGTTGTGCTCTACTCTATAGCTCATGGTCGGATTATTCTACTATCGGTTTTGATTGATTGGGTGTGCGTAGATAGATTATATGCCTACATGGTAATTTCTGGGGATGTGTATAAATGAATCCCTCATGTATTTAGGTTGTTTTCTTAGCTATTACTCTTCTCTAATTTCTGACTTGGTGATAATTTAATATAGATTACATTTTGTTTTGAAATAGAAATATATTTCAAAAAATTATGATGCTAATTGTGTTGTCTATCAACAGAACTATTCTCTCCTAAACCTGAATGAACCAAAAGTGGCAAGACAGAGCTGACAGTCAATTATTCTTCAGTTTTGGTTGTGGTGTTTCAACATGAGTTCGGAGCGTTAATGCTTTGGTGATGTGAGGAGGCAAAGTTGTATGCTACCAGAGCGTGGACATTTCTTGGTATATATGCATTACAAGAAAAGATGGATATGTGTTGTGACTGTGTTAGATGGTTATACTGGGTATCTTGTTGGGTATATTACAAGAAGTGTCGCTAAGGATATTAGAATGCAAGAGAATTCTGCAACGGCGAAGGTGCCAAAGTATGAAGATGCTCACAAAGTTCCTTGGACTGGTTCTTACATAAGTGCTTCTGAATGTCATCTCGGTTACATGGCGTTGGTTAATGCCTTTTTTTCTATGCATAAATACAGAGGGCATACAACTTGTACCTCATAGTAACGAGTAACAGAAACCGACAATACATTTATACTACATATGCCCGAGTCTGGAAGGTCAGTAATTTTTTAAGTGGCATTACGGTGCACCGAGAACTTGTTGATGAAGCCAATTATTGGGTTGACCATAGTGATAGGGCATCAGTCGTAATGCTATATGTAACCCTAGGCAAATGGTAAACATGAAAAGAAGAAAGATGGCAATGCATGAGCCAAAGGGTCCCAATGGTGAATATTTTGGACCAAAAGTTAAGGATGGTTTGAAATTATCGAAGGTATCCGTGTGTTTCATAGGAATAAGCCATGCTCTCCAAGGTTTACAAAGAAGACATGCCAGTACATCTCAATTGCCAGGGTCCCGTCACCGATAAGCTAGATATACTTTTAACAAGTGGCTGAAGGAAATATGTCCTAGAGGCAATAATAAAGTTGTTATTTATATTTCCTTATATCATGATAAATGTTTATTATTCATGCTAGAATTGTATTAACCGGAAACTTAGTACATGTGTGAATACATAGACAAACAGAGTGTCCCTAGTATGCCTCTACTTGATTAACTCGTTAATCAAAGATGGTTAAGTTTCCTAGCCATAGACATGTGTTGTCATTTGATGAACAGGATCACATCATTAGAGAATGATGTGATGGACAAGATCCATCCGTTAGCTTAGCACTATGATCGTTTAGTTTATTGCTATTGCTTTCTTCATGACTTATACATGTTCCTATGACTATGAGATTATGCAACTCCCGAATACCGGAGGAACACTTAGTGTGCTATCAAACGTCACAACGTAACTGGGTGATTATAAAGATGCTCTACAGGTGTCTCCGATGGTGTTTGTTGAGTTGGCATAGATCGAGATTAGGATTTGTCACGCTGTGTATCAGAGAGGTATCTCTGGGCCCTCTCGGTAATGCACATCACTATAAGCCTTGCAAGCAATGTGACTAATGAGTTAGTTACGGGATGATGCATTACGGAACGAGTAAAGAGACTTGCCGGTACCGAGATTGAACTAGGTATGATGATACCGACGATCGAATCTCGGGCAAGTAACATACCGATGACAAAGGGAACAACGTATGTTGTTATGCGGTTTGACCGATAAAGATCTTCGTAGAATATGTAGGAGCTAATATGATCATCTAGGTTCCGCTATTGGTTATTGACCGGAGATGTGTCTCGGTCATGTCTACATAGTTCTCGAACCCATAGGGTCCGCACGCTTAACGTTCGATGACGATTTGTATTATGAGTTATGTGATTTGATGAACGAATGTTGTTCGGAGTTTCGGATGAAATCACGGACATGACGAGGAACTTCGGAATGGTCCGGAAGTAAAGATTGATATGTGGATAGTAGTGTTTGATCTCTGGAAGAGTTCCGGAATTCACCGGAAGGAGTTCCGGATGTTTCCCGAAATGTTTGGGCACGAAAACACTTTATATGGGCCAAAGAGGAAAGCCCACGAGGTTTTTGGAAAGCGCAAAAGGAAGTTTTGCAGAGTCCAGGGACTAGACGCCAGGCCCTGGAGTCCGAGAAGGACTCTTGCCTTTCGGGTGAAACCGACTTTGTGGAGGCTGTTACTCCAAGTTTCGACCCCAAGGCTCAACATATAAATAGAAGGGCAGGGCTAGCACCCAAGACACATCAAGAAACACCAAGTCTTCTCTTAGCCGTGTGCGGTGCCCCCCTCCACAGTTACACATCTCGGTCATATCGTCGTAGTGCTTAGGCGAAGCCCTGCACCGGTAACTTCATCATCACCGTCGCCACGCCGTCGTGCTGACGGAACTCTCCCTTGGCCTCAACTAGATCAAGAGTACGAGGGACGTCATCGAGCTGAACGTGTGCTGAATATGGAGGTGCCGTATGTTCGGTGCTTGGATCGGTTGGATCGCGAAGACGTTCGACTACATCAACCGCGTTACTAAACGCTTCCACTTTCGATCTACGAGGGTACGTGGACACACTCTCCCCGCTCGTTGCTATGCTTCTCCTAGATAGATCTTGCGCGATCGTAGGAATTTTTTTTGAAATACTACGTTCCCCAACAGTGGCTTGAGAGGTAATAACGTATCATAATTTGTCATACAACCAATTTTACAGTTTAACATGTCAAAGAATGGAGAGAAGGCACCAACGGATAGTAAGATGGATGAGCAGTTAGACAATAGAGATAGCCTTAATAACGAAATTCCTAATGAACTGGAAAACTTTATGACCATCATAGAAAATATGCAACACTCTTCTTTTGAGCATGAAGGGCAGAATGATGATTTCCAGGCAAATATGATTTGAGCAAGACGATGAACACATTGGTAATTTAGATTCTACTACTCTTGTTGTTGCATACAAATACATTGATGATGTCATATCAGATGACCCAAAAAAGATTTCAGAGGGCCAAACAGCAAGAAATAAAGGTTACTGTTTAGTGTTTACCCACAAAAAAGAAGGTTGCTGTTAAGAATTTGGCTTAGTCCATTTTCGGCTGTTATGTAGTTTCAAGTCTAGTTTTTTATGGCTTAATTTTGTTACTCCGTATTGTTCCAAATTATTACTATCATTCATTCATTTGCTATTTGAAATTAAACTGTAGTACTAAAAAATTTGAACCCGTTTCACCACCCCTAATTTGATCTATGCAGGTATCTAAGCAGCCATGGGCAAGGAGAAGATCCACATCAGTATTGTGGTCATTGGGCATGTTGACTCTAGCAAGTCAACCACGACTGACCACCTCATCTACAAGCTTGGAGGCATTGACAAGCGTGTGATCAAGAGGTTCGAGAAGGAAGCCGCTGAGATGAACAAAGAGGTCATTCAAGTACGTCTGGGTGCTCTATCACCATTGATATCGCTCTGTGGAAGTTTGAGACCACCAAGTACTTGCTGATATTCTAAATCTGGCAACACCTGCTATGCAAACACAGTTCTGCAGTATTTTCATTGTGACTCAAAGCTAAGAGCAATCTTAATAATTTGTGTGCATGGGGCTGATGTGCTACAGTTGATTTGGGGATGTGTAACAGCAGGGCGGCAGCCACTATATGATACTCTCTTTGGGATGAGCTTCGCTTTTGAAGAAAAATGAGAGAAGAAGAATTGTGATTCTGCTGCTATTAAATGATGCTTCTCTGCTATTCTTTCCCGCTACTATTTGTTTTGTTGTAATTTGAATAGAAAGTTATCCAGCAACAATTTTCTCTATTATTATAGATTGCCTTGCATCATTTTTGATCAGGGGAATGGAAGCGAGGGACAATTGCACATCCTCGACGGCCATCCAAGGCCGGTCATTCTTATCCGACACAACGACCACCTTAGACCCGAGTCACCCGGCGAGCAACCAGCTACAGCAGAATATTTTTTAGGTGCAATTTGAGTGAAACTGTTTTTGGGTGTCATTTTGATATTTTGCATCATCTGTTGGAGATGCTCTGAGGCTACATGAATAAGAAAAAAAACAGACAGAAGAAGCTCAAGTACCATGACCATTGTTCAACACAGTCAGAGTACTAACAAAAAACAGGCAATGAAGCTAAGTACAACTAAATCATATACATCCACAAGTCCAATTATTCTGCTTTCTCCGAAGCATAGGACAAATCTGAATGTTAATGACTCTGCTTCTTTGGGGTTTCGAAAAAAGGGCCCCGCTCTTCATGGGTACAATAGTAAAGTATTCTAGAGATTCCTGCACATAAGGCCGTTATGTACCCAGCAGCAAGGGGTAAGAACATTTTGTTCCTAGGAGACCTACAAATAACAAACGAGTTAAGACAAATTTATAAGTTGACATGAAAACATCTACAAAATTAAATAGTGCATAATTACCATATTGGTGGAGGAGATGTGGCTTGTGCATTATTGATTGGTGGAGAAGCCGCCGCAGGATTTGCCTCGGACATGGCACCAAGCTGCAAAGAAATATACTATTAGACGATTCTTGTTATAATTAACTATCAGTGACAACACAGAATAGGACGTAAGAAATATACTGTGCATGAGCAATAACAAGGTATGCTGTCTTATGGTTTCTAGCACATTTGCCGCCTAATATATAAGGAATTCTACCCTCACAAGTAAATCCGGCCTTTTCTAATATGGTGTGCTGTTAAAATCAGCGTGGATTATATGTAAAAAGAAAAGCAGATCTGATTTTGCAAATTCCACAAGGCCAGGAACGAGTGCATACCTTGTTATTCTTCACAACATTTTGAGATTCGGTGGAGAACCTGCGAAGAGTGCTCCCCCCATGGCGCCGTTCCTCCTTGATCGTAGCTTCGGCGACCGCCGTAAGATACGGCTGCGGTGGCCGCTGAAGGGCACAGCCGCATAACTTTCTCGCAGCAAATTGAAGGGCCGCCGCCATTGATAATTCAATTCGCAGATCTCTCTAGTTTTGTTCTGGCCGCCAGGTCTGTTGGAGTCGAGCAAATTCGAACTTAAAAGATGTCTTATATTACGGCACACACGTAGAACTACCGAAGTGCTAGAGTTTTCCGTGTCCGGCTACAGCACTGTCCGCTAGTAATAAACCGTTAACCGTGTCGCTCTGGTGTTCGTGGCCGTCGTCCGCGTATCCAACAAAGGGTCCCGATAACTACCACACGTGTGGTGTATCAGGGTGGTTGTGCCACACGCCTCGTGTGGCATGGATAGAAACCCGCTCGCACGACCGCGTCCGGGTGCGCAAAGCCACAGCCCGCATGTTCGGTGTGTGGCAAACCCGCCCACACGTCCGGGCCAGACGACCACGCTGCCCGCACGACCCAGCCGTCCCGGCCTCTTTTCGATCCCCAGTCCCGACTGCCGCCATCGTCTCCCACCTCTCGATCCCCTACCTCCATCGTCGGCCTTCTCTGGTTGCCATGGCAACCAGAGCAGATCCGTAGGGCCTTCCCACCGCTAACCACACCCCCCCTCCCCCACCTCCCACCCCCCGCCCCCACTCCAACCCCGCCCTCCAAAGACAACCAGCTAAAAGCAGGTGAATCTCCGATCTCCTACTTCTTCTCATCCTTCTTCTGGGCAGAAAATTGCAAATTTACCAACGAAGGTGGCGACTGGATCCACGCTATCGGGGCAAAACACTACATGGTTTTGTGTGTCTTCGCATTTGCCAAGCAGCATACACCAGATCTGCCATGTACTACGCTAGAGTTAAGCTTAAGTTCTCAGTTCGCTTGGTGCAAGTAGCTGGTAATGAATGGATGCGTAGGAATCCCTAAAAAAGGAAGAGAAATGAGAAATTTGGAATAAAGGGGGGTAGGAAAATTAGTTGCCACTTGTGTCTAACGTCAGTTGCCACCTATCGTTGCCGTTAACTGCCACCATGTTAACCTGTTGCTTGCCATCCTATTGTGGTGGCTGTTGCCATCGAATCGAAAGGATAGCTGGCACCCAGATTTTAGAAAAGAGAGTGGATGTCCATGTCCTACTTGCCATGATGTGTTGGTTGCCTACGCATGAAAATGTGATAAGACTGCCGTGTTATCTTGTACGTGCAAGCAGTATAAGAATACATTTTTTGCGGATTGTTGATGCGTTCTTCTTCATGCAGTGATTGAGAACACATTGGCAGAAACAAAACGCGGAAAGAATGAATCACGAAGATGGCGCTGATCCTTGGGTTTCTCAAAGGCCAGAAACGCCCCCTTGGGATGCAGCAGAGTACAGTCAACTCATTTCTGCAGGGCCGTTGCTGCCACTACTGGAGCAGTACGCACGCATTGGTATGATGCATGATAACAAAGAAAAGAACATTTGCCATGTTCGCGATGATGAAGATGACATTCTACTTATGTCCTACACTGTCATTTTTTGCAGGTTCTTATGACCAAAACACACTAGGGGGGCACCATGGCAAGTTCAGTCACAGGGCGCTAACACTGACAAATGTACGGGCAGCCAACTTCAACTAGCTAATGTGGCAAATCAAGGTAACGCATACGAAAATGAGACATACTGGTGTGGACATGAAAAATAAACTTGCAAAGGATGGCAAAAGACTCACGAGTTATGTCGAAAAAAATGCAGAACCTTCATGCAACACGTGGCATCAGGCGGCACCCATGTACCTGCCATCGACGTCATACACAAGTGAGTCCATAAAAAAGTGAAGTTGCAGACGGTGAATTAGCAGAAGGAGCATAGTTGACAACTACAGTTGCCATGACTGAACAACTGCAGTTGCCATGTCTGGACAGGTGCAGTTGCCATGCCTGGACAACTGCAGTTGCCATGCCAGGACAAACTGCAGTTGCCATGTATGATAAAAAATGTGATTGCAATGTACAAACAACCGTGATGGCAAGTGTGAACAAATCTGTGTGGCATGGTTGGACCACTGCATGTTCCATGTTGAAGAAACTACAGTTGCCAAGCATTGACCAACTACTACCATGATTACATGTTATTATGGTGGTGCTACCTCGGCAAACGTCTCATGGCAAGCTTCACAGATTGCAGACAGAGCACGTCAATTTGGTGTGACAGACCACACAAGATGGGCACATGCGGCACAACAAGGTAAGGAAATTTGAACCACAAAAACAGAACTGCATTTGTTTTTGTAGGAATAGCATGTGAGGAAAAGAAGATTTGTAGCAGTGATGGTGGAAAAAATCAAACAGAAAACGCTAACAAGTGGTCGTGTGCAATGACTCATATATTGTCTTCGGGATTTGCCAATTGCTAAAAGCATGTGTGCAGCACTAATGATTGATCGCATTTGCCTAGTGAGCTCAAAGCCTAGAATACAAAGTTTTGATGCTAGAATATACTGGTTGCCATGTATTGGCAACAGTATTTGCCATGTATGTAGGACTGCAGCTGCCATTGATATAGAATCCAAGTTTTGGTACTGAAAGGAGCTGGTTGCCATGCATTGGCAACAGTAGTTGCCATGTTTGTTGGACTGTAGCTGCCATGACTGGAGAACTACAGTTGCCATGCATGTCCACATGCAGACTCACGGCTTGCTGTTTGAATGATGTCATGCCAAATCACTTGCAGTTTATGTACTCCGTTACGATAAACATGTCATTCAAGCAAAATCTTACGCTCGTACCTGTTTTTTTATTACAGGGCCTTCAACTACAATCAACAGCGGCGCGGGGACATCTACTGCGGGGAGCTCTGAGCGCACGAAAGACGCGTTCCACCAGCCAGCCAACAATCATGCTGCAAACAATGCCGAGTCAGAGTCGGAAATGGCAATCATTCCGGAAATGCCGACAAGCACACCTTTGAACACAAGCACTGGCAACACTCAAGTAGATGAAAGTGCCGCCGATACTGAAGTGAATGATGAAACTGATGACGAGGCACAACGGGATGAAGATGGTGGGCAATCAGAGATCATGGTACCTCAGCCACCTTACGTTGGGCAGAGATTTGAATCGTTCGCAGAGGCAAAGGAATTCTACCAGACATATGCAAAGTTCCATGGATTTGCGGTCAACACCGAATACCATAGGAAAATTAAGAAAATTAACGAGTACAGCAGAGGTGAGATGAGGTGCCACAAGGCACGAAGGAACAAGAAGGGGAAAGGTGTTGCGCCTGTCGTTCCGGAACGAAAGAGAGGTATCATTCTCAAGACGGAATGCCCTGTCCGGTGTAAGCTAAACGTAGATGGAGCACAGTGGGTGGTCACTGGATATTTTGACGAGCACAACCACAAACTCATAAAGAAGTTCGACCTGGTAAAATTTCTGACCGCCCACAGAGGATTCACCCCCCTCGAGAAGAAATTCATAAAGCTGCTACATGATTGTAACGTCGATCCATCAAGAATGGTCAGATACTATCACTCATCCACAGCAAAAAAGGGACTTTGAGTAGCATGCCCTACATACCAGCTGACGTCACAAACCTAAAGGCAAAGTACCGTAGAGAGAGCAAGTTGGCCGACATAGAGGCCACAATGGCCTACTTCGATGAGAAAGCGAAGGAAGATCCAGATTTCTTCTACAGGATAAGATTGGATGATGAGGACCGTGTCAGGAACATGTATTGGGTGGATGGTGCTGCAAGAAGAGCCTACAAACATTTCCGAGATTGCATTTCATTCGACGCAACATATCTCACTAATATGTACAAGATGCCATGCGCTCCATTCATAGGAATAAATAACCACAATCAGTCGTTGCAGTTCGGATGCGGGCTCATTCGGAACGAAGACACGGATGGGTACGTTTGGCTGTTCAAGACCTTCTTGGAGTGCATGGGTGGACTTGCTCCGATGAACATAATAACAAACCAGGATTTTAGCATGCGTGCAGGCATAGAGGAGGTCTTTCCGTTGGCAGTGCACAGGCACTGCAGGTGGCACATTATAAAGAAGGCTGAGGAGACACTAGGACCGTTCTTTGCTGACCGTCCAGACCTGCACAAGGCATTCGAGCTGTGCGTGGACCACAGCTTGACGGTGGAGGAGTTTGAAAGGAGCTGAATGGCTATGATTGAAACATATCAAGTCCAAGACCACGAGACGCTTGCTAGCTTGTGGGAGAAGCGAATGTACTGGGTGCCGGCCTACTTCATGCAGTGCTTCTTCCCGTTTCTGCAGACTACACAACGCAATGAGGGGTTCAATGCTGTTTTGAAGCAGTACGTGAGCCCTGGCAACTCATTACTACAGTTTGCCAAGCAGTACGCCGCTTTGCAACAAAAAAATACTGGGATCCGAGCTACAGCAAGAAGCAAACACCGCGCTCAAGCAGCCAAAATTGCTAACTTATTTACCAATGGAGAGGCAGATGAGCAAGATATACACCAACACGATTTTTAACAAGTAAGTCAGTTGTGTCACAATCTTATTTGCACAAATCATGAAGGTACCAGGTGCCATGTAGAATGCAATGCAGTTGAAATGCTTATTTGAAAATGATGATTGTGTTGAAAAGTAGCCATTAGGTACAGAGTAAACATGGTATGTAGTTGCCGTGCTTAATGAACTACAGTTTGTCATGCTTAATGAATTGCAGTTTGCCACGTTCACTCAACTGCAGTTACCATGTTTGCGTAACTGCAGTTGCCATGTTCGATGAACTACAGTTGCCATGTTTAATGAACTGCAGTTGCCATATTTAATGAAATGTAAATTCCAATGGCCATGATGGTATGGAATGCAAATGCCAAATTGAAGTTGTTATGTAGTTGCCATGTTTAAATGAAATGCAGTTGCCATGTTTAATGAACTGCAGTTGCCATGTTTACTCAACTGCAGTTGCCATGTTTAATGAACTGTAGTTGCCATGTTTGAACGAATTGTAATTCCATTGGCCACAACAAACAAAAGGTGCTACAAAAAACTGCACACAAGAGTTTAACAAAACACACACAAAACTTGCAGATTCCAGGAAGAAATAAAGCGTGCCAGCATGTACACGGCTTTCCAGGTGGACGAACATACGTTCAAGGTGTGTTCTATCATGGGCATGTCGGATTCAGAACCTGAAGACCCAGACAAGGGAAGGAACTACTTTGTGAAGGCATCGATAAGCGAAGGCGAATACTACTGCCAATGCTGCAAATTCGAACGGGACGGGATTGTGTGCTGTCACATTCTAAAAGTAGTGGACTTGAACGCGGTGACACGAATACCCCGCCATTTCATAAGGCGGCGATGGACTTGGGACGATGACGACGCATTGGCGCCACAAACATCAAACGCAGTTTTGGCCGTGCATGAAGAGAGACCAGAGTCAACCATGGAAGCCGTGAGGCACGTTGTGTTGACAAAGAACTATGCTGAACTAATTGATGAAGCGTGCAAGAGTGATGAGACAGCAAAGGTCGCAGAAAAACACAGGAAGGCCCTCAAAAGAGAGCTTGATGAGATCAAGAAGAGGAAAGCTGAGGAAGCCTTACACAGGTTCCCCCGCACATCAAGTGCGCCTTCGTCCACAGGGCCATCATCTGAAAACTCAGAGGTAGGATCTGGAACAACAAGCACACAAACACAGGTTAGGAACCCGCCCCGTTCCATCACAAAAGGGCGTCCAAAAGAGATAAGATACAAATCGGGATTGGAGATTCAAGCAAAACATAAGAAACCAAAGAAAGGGACGGGCAATCCGTAAACAACATTGGAGCACTTTGACTTGGTCCATGGTGACATTTTTTTGTAATCTAGATGTTCTAAATTTTGTAAAAACTGGAGAATGACTCTTCAGGTGCATCAGAATCTGAAGTAAAAATGCCATGAAGGAATAGCTGCAGTTGCCACGTGTATGGCACTGAATTTGCCATGTTACTTGAACTGAATCTGCCATGCAATTTCTGCTGAATCTGCCATACCATTTCTACTGAATCTGCCATGTTATTTTTTACTGAATTTGCCATCTTATTTTTTACTGAATCTGCCATGTTAGTTGCACTGAACATGCCATGTTAGTTGTACTGAATCTTCACCGCGTAGATTTCCATGTTCAGTCAGCGCATTTTAGTCACACATATTGTATTCTGGTGCAAACTATGGGAAACAAGCTGAAACGGTTTCGTGCAGCAACCGCACAGGTTACTGCTCCGTGATCAAACTACCATGCTAGCCGGTACAGTTAGCAGTGCGGAAAACCCAAAAAGCCAAACAAGAAAGAACGATAACTTTCACTAACCATGACTGATCAACTACATTTGCCATGTTTTCAGACATCAAGGACGCATTCAAAACACCATGCTGGTACTACCAACCCACAAGCACATAATAATACTGAAAACACATAAACGTATCTGCTCTCAAACCTAAGTAGGTTCACATCCACACATATATTACAAACTATTCAAATGTCACTCACACGCCACCACTGTATACTAGGCTACGGGGAGATGCAGTCATGGCATATTACAAAGGACATAGTTTTGAAAAAACAAGGTAATACCTTACATTCCTCGGCAACAGAATGTAAGGTAGGCGTTCGGTCAGGAGCACCACGTGATCACTTGTACTACTTGGTGGCTTTCTTCACAGCTTCCTCTATGAACTCACATGCGTTGGACCGCATGTTGAAATCTTCATTCATCAACCAGTTCCATGTGTAAATTTTGCGGAGCTCGACGACCATTCCAGCTGTGACGACAGGAACCCGTCGACCTTCCCACTTTGCAAGGTATTCCAACATGTGGAAGCCGCAGTCGTGCCTAAACAAGAAAAGAGTCAGGCTAACTCAGAAGAACATATAGAAAAAAAATCATAAACTTCAATTCAGAGGTGACAAAAAAGAGAGGGTGAGCACTGGTTTGGAGGACACATGAGGAAAAGATGGGAAAATACCGGTTTCCTTGCTTCGTAGTCGCCACGTACTCAATTGGAAAATGTCTGATCTGGACCTTTGAGTTTTCATAGTGACGGTTCCATGTCTCTTTGAGGTTGTTGATGAAGTATTCAGCATGCATAGTAAGGTCTGCATCAGCTTCTGAACGCATTGAATCAAGCACCTCAAAATGTTGGTTCTTCATGTCAAGGCAGATCGCATAGTGGTGACCACACTTGTCGTGTGGGTCGGGTGGTGCAAGCTCCTGGAACATGGGGAACAAGACCTGCAAACAAAAATGAAGGAAAGAAAAGAAGCAGAGCTCACATTAAGAACAGAAATGATGTAGTTGGGAAAATGACATGTAAAGATATCACCGGTTACACTAACAGGCACATGAGTGACTACGAAAGCATCAAGGGTCCAAGAAAAGTGGACAAACGTATAATGTTTAGTTGTAGTGGGTAACTAAAAGAAGTTGCCGTCCATGTATGAACAAAGTTGCCATGTATTTTAGTTTGAAGTTGCCACATAGGTTGTATTAGGAAAGCAAATCAGGAGTCATTTTACGTGGCAGCTGTTGCCACATGAAACAGCTGTCACAAAACAGGGTGTAGCCCACATCTGAAGCATAGCTACTGGCAAAAAAATAACATGGGAGGAAAAAATGTGCAAAAAAGGAAGGAGTACTCACACATTTCTTCATTGTGAGCTTGAAATCACCATGCGCAGCAAAATGCTTCCTCAGGATTTTGTGGTGGAAGTCACCATCCCATATTTTGCACGTCACAGTGTACTGCATGATTGTTTTGTCGAGAGACATATCCATATGCCTGTTGATGAAGTCAATCCCACATGCAACTACATTCTTCGACATTTTACCGAGTGGCCTCACAGACTCGGCAAGATCACCCAGGTCGACGTACGTCGCATCACATTGTATGATCTTGGTTCTGTCCAAACATGAGCTGTATGAAAATGATATAACATGAAAGAATCATGTCTACTAAGTGAAAAAAAGAAATAAAACGTAAACGGAGCATATCTAGAAATATCAAAAAGGATGAATAGTAAAAAGAGCAAAGCAAATGAGAGGTTTATGTGGGTGTGGTCATTACGCTTTCAGCTCCTTCATGTGATTGCTATTGGACCTCGCATTTCCAAAGCGCTTGACAATATCATACACCTGGTTCTGATCCTTTGTGGCCTTGACTTCCGGCTCATAATCATCCGCGGGTGGCGCGTGAACTACCCTACACTGCCTCACAGACCCAGGGGTGGCACTTCTAATGGTATCCTCAGATACCGACTCAGCAGGCGCGTTGGAACTTGATTGGCCCTGACCTCGTGAGGACCTCCTCTGCAATGCTGCATCCTCAATCCTGCGGTAAGCTTCATCAAGTGACGGCGTAATCTCCTCAGGGGTGGCTGCAAGGATAAAAAAAGTGGGTTAGGATACCTGGAAAACAAAACAAATTTAGTGTGAAAGAAAGTTTGCAGAATATGAAATGTAGGCACAGAAAGTAGGGAGTTGCCATGTGCAGGCAACTCCAGTTGCCATGTGCAATGCATTGTAGTTGCCATGTGACAACAACTACAGTTGCCATGATCTATCAACTGCAGTTGCCATGTGCTTGCAGAATGGAAAATGAAGCATGGCAACAGAAAAATGTAGGTGACAGCATGCAAGCAAATCCAGTTGCCATGTCCATCAGATAACATTTGCCATCACAAAAGTGAGAACCCAAAAAAAATGCTTGGGACAAAAGTCATACTAAAAAGATGTATACACAAATATGATAAACGCATAAGAAATGTACCTTGCACAACCGGCTCTGTGAACTTCACAGCCTTCTTGCCCTCGACCATTGGTTGCGCCATCATTGGGGCCATGCCTGCCGGGAAAGCAAAGGAAACTGGTGAAGGATCTTGCACCACTGGTTCATCTTGACTGCGATCGATGCCAAGGCTACAGCTCGGTGGGGTGAAGGCCATTGGGTGCCTCTCCTGCCTACTGGCCGGACCGCGAACAACTTGCTGGGCAGAATCCAAGGGTGAAAGATCAACAAACATTTCTGCATCGGCCACTGCAGAATCATCGGGCTTATTCGTAGGGCGGGGCGTGCTGTCAGCGGTATCAGTCGCAGCTTTCTTGACAATCTTCTTGTTTGGGCTATAGGGGACACCGATGTTGACTGGGAGCTTAGAAGTGCGCAGATTTAAGCTGGGGTTATCCACTGCGGGTAAAGACGCAGTCTGCTCCGCACGTTCACCTCCGTTAGTCGTGCCCGGCTTGCCACCTGGGTCGGTTGTACTCCGGTCTTCCGTTCTCTCCATAACATTGCTTCTGGCAGGTGGTGGGAATAGTGTGGACGCAGGCACACAACCAGAGTCATCTCTGCTGCTCCTAGCTACACCAGGCGCGTTGGGTGTGTCTGCAGATTGCTTGCGGGGGCTACGATGCCTAGGTGGAAGACCAGCTCGCGCAACGGTCACCTTGGCAACCTCTGGAGCACCAGAAGCTGGAGCTGTTGTGCCAAGAGTCTCACCTATGGATGGCATATCATTATGAACTGTCGCCTCAGCCCCTTCTTTCGTGGACGAAAAAGTGCCACCACCCACGCGCTTGGAATCCGTGTTAGATGAGCGGGAATCTTCCTTGCTTAGGTTGATCTCGGGGGCGTCCACTTCAACACTTGCTGATCGGGTCGCATGGCTCACAGCAGCATCCTTCATTGCTAGCAAAGTGGGCAATATTTCAGCAGTCCTGGCAGATACCGACTCGTCACTCCCAGATGTACGGATGCCTGCTGTCGTAGCCTGCACATCTGCAACCGGCGGAGATGTTCGGCCGCTTGCATCAGAGCTAGTGGGAACAGTGGACGGTGCAGCAGCAGGTTTGTGCACTGGCGCCTCATGAACGTCTGAGTTGCCACCTGTCGACAGCTTTGAGTGTATGCGTTCGAGTGGGTCACTGGGGTTCTGCTTCGTCACGCGTGTGGTAGTCTTCTTCACCCTGAAAACACACACGAACATTGTTAGATGAATAGATGATAGTTTCCATGTAGGTAGAATAAGAGTTGCCATGTGGACCAGTTAGCAGTTGCCATGCGTAACAAGCAGCAGTTGCCATGGTAGACATCTTAAAAAATGTAAGAAATGTGTGATGTGCCAGGAATGCCATTTCAAAACTAGGTGTGGATGAGTGCACAAACAGATGGAAAAGCTGGTAGTTGCCATGTAGGTGGAATAAGAGTTGCCATTTTGCCTGGTTAGCAGTTGCCATGCAAAAACAGGCAGGAGTTGCCATGTAGTAAGAAGAAATAGAGCATGGGAGAAACAGCAGTTGCGATGTGGGACTGATGGTAGTAGCCCATGTGGCAAGCTGAACAGCTGCATTGAAAGGCAAAAATATAGCAATATGGCGATGAAGAAAGAACATGGATAACCTACTTCTTGACTGTCTTCCTCAAATCTGGCAACACGACAGGATCACCGGTGTTGGACATCGACGTAGGAGGAGATGACCTAGTGGAATGCGTGTCACCAGCAATAGGGGCACCCTTGTTCAATCGAGCAGAAACACGGGTTGGCGTTGGTGCTTGTTTCTTCGTAACTGCTCGTCCACCAGCTGTTGCCTCGGTGCACATATAAGAAAGAGGCAAAAAAGGTGCCAAGTGCCAGACAGGAAAATCGTTGCCACGCTTAGCAAAAACAAATGGAAAAAGGGGGTCAGTCTTTTCGAAAGGATAGACAAAACAAAACACTAAAAATGAAGTCGAACCTCCTCCTAGCAGCTAAGGGATCGGTCCTAGGTCTCTTGACAGGAGAGCCCTGCCCAACCTCCTCTGGATCCCTCCCCCTCTTTGAGGGCGACACCCCCTTGCCTCTCGCAGCTGTCTATTCTTTGACTTTCTCCGGTGAGGGGACATCTGGTGCACCCTTGCCCTTCTTACCACCTGCACGAACGTCGACATGTTCATCATCATCGGTGTCATGTTGCACGTTCTCCATGTCATCGTCGTCGTCCTAGTAGAGAGCAACATCTCCATCTAGTTCATCTTGTGTGTCGGGAAGCTCCTGCGAGCTGTTTTAGTCGTACCGACCACGGCAACCAGTTGGCCGATGTGTCCGTTCTGCAACAAATGGAGTGAACTGCCTCGCAACCGCGTCGCTGTCAGAGCCATTAAGGGACGTCCAACCCTCAACCAACTTCCCGAGCAAGCTGGTCATTCCGGATGCAAACTGCCCAATTAGATGCTCAACAGGTGCCCTCGCCTGTGCACGAAACAAGAAGCAGCAGTAACCAAACCGTATTAAAGTCACGTGCACAAGATCAAAATAAGCCAAACACAACCATAGATATATATATATATCCTTGATTACCTCAACAGGACAAGACGGAGCTGAGTGCACGTCCATCCATTTTCCAAAGTTTTGAGGCCCACCAAACACGTGGTAGCCTATAGCATGCTTGGCCATCAGCTGGAAAAAACCAAAAAAACAGCTAGCATGTAAAGAGAAAAAACAATGAACACTAACTAACAGTTCATGTATTACAAAAATAAAAATAAAAAAGAGGAAGAGGATAGAAGTTTCAAAATGAATGGCAGAGTTGCCATGTGGCGTCAGACATGGATATCATACAGACAGCCATGGCTAACAAGGTAGTCATCTCTTGTTAGCCACAGACGGTTGCTGTATGGGGATTTTTTCATATGTTATGCAGCGTCAAAATTAAAAGAATGTCGTGCAAAGAAAGAAGCCAGAACTAACCTGCAGTTTCCCGTATTTCGTATCAGTTATCTTATCCGCGACAAGCACAGCCTTGACAGCATCGTAAGCCCACGCAGAAACAGCAAACTTGTGTGGAGGCGGCGGGCCTCCTATCCCAGTAAAGTCCATAGTGGACAGATCAAGACGATCGACGTACATGAGCTGATGTACAACAATTTAAAAAGAAAAAATATCAGTTGCCATCATGGTATTTTGCAAAAAAGAAGCTAACGTATGTTCCTTCAATCATCAAGTTGGAGGGCATGAAGAAGGAAAAAGTTGCCATGTATTTCTGTTAGTTGCCATCTATATGTGTTAGTTGCCATCTAGTTATGTTGGCAGTTGCCATTCTAGTTATGTTGGCAGTTGCCATCTTGTTATGATGGTAGTTGCCACAATGTCACCATCATGGTTGCCATGCATGCTCAAGGAGCTAGGAGTGTTTGCACAAAAAGTAGTACAAAAATACCATTAAATGGAGTCGACAACCCTTCTGGTACATCTTGTTTGAGAATGCATCATGCAGGAAGTCCGCAATGAACTTACACCAATTCATGTTCTTCAGTTCTTTCAGTTTTGCCTGGACGACACAAATTTCAGGACAAGAAGTTGCTTTATCAGAAATCAAAATGGGAAAACATCAAAAAAACTGGCAGTGACTAGCTTACATATGACATAGGAGTCAAAAGATTGAAGGAAAAAATGAAGGAGTAGAGATAGAGCATTCACCAGGATGGGGAAGCATTTGTTGCTTGGGCGAAGAGATGTGGTCGGCGCAAAAATAACTGAGATCAGGTACATGAGTAGCTTCATCTTAAAAACTTTGCCATGGGTTTTCATGCCCTCCAGCGAATTTGCCAGCATGGTCGTGTTCGGCATGGATGTCATCCCAGGAAACAAACGGGCAAACAACGTTTCCTCAATCGTATTATTGACCTCATACGGGACTTTGATTTCTCCACGGGGCACACCCAACGTGCAGAACACGGATTCCTCGTCTAACGGCAGTCTTCCACGTCCCGGAATCACAAATTCCCTGGAGGCTGGCTCGTAAATCTCACCGAGCCAGTCGCATACAGGGTTCACTAGATTCTTGCACCAAACATCCATCAGAGCCTGCATCCCCAACTCAGCAGCAGCTCCCTTTTGGTCGTTGGTGAATCCCTCGGTCAATATAGTCAGGCGTTCCTGTGAAGCCCTATTGCGATTATGTTTCTTCTTCTGCAAAACAGAGAAATGATCATTTGTTTCCATGTTTCACTATCATGAAGGTTTAGACCCTATCAGACGATTGCAAACTCAACATGACATTCAAAACATATGGGGGAAGGGGGCTGGGGGGTGGACAGTTACCTCATCACCGTCTGTTGTCCGTCTAGTTGCGCGATTCTGCCCTGGTAACTCCATGAAATCATCATCATCGTCTTGATGATCGCCGTGAGCCATTCTGCTGAGGTAAGAACAAAGCAAAATGTCACGGTGAAAATGAAAGTATGAAGTAAGCAGTGTTGGGGATCGTAGCAGAAATTTAAAATTTTCTATGCATCACCAAGATCAATCTATGGAGTCATCTAGCAACGAGAGAGAGGAGTGCATCTATATACCCTTGTAGATCGCGAGCGGAAGCGTTCAAGAGAACGGGGTTGATGGAGTCGTACTCGTCGTGATCCAAATCACCGATGACCGAGCGCCGAACGGACGGCACCTCCGCGTTCAACACACGTACGGTTGGGGAAGACGTCTCCTCCTTCTTGATCCAACAAGGGGGGAGGAGAGGTTGATGGAGATCCAGCAGCACGACGGCGTGGTGGTGGAAGTAGTGGGATCCCGGCAGGGCTTCGCCAAGCGCAAGCGGGAGGGAGAGGTGTCACGGGAGGGAGAGGGAGGCGCCAGGGGCTAGGGTACTGCTGCCCTCCCTCCCCCCTATATATAGGGTCCCTGGGGGGGCGCCGGCCCTGGGAGATCCCATCTCCAGGGGGCGGCGGCCAAGGGGGTGGCTTGCCCCCCAAGCCAAGTGGGGCGCCCCCCACCCCCACGGTTTCCAACCCTAGGCGCAGGGAAGGCCCAAGGGGGGCGCACCAGCCCACCAGTGGCTGGTTTCCCTCCCCACTTCAGCCCATGCGGCCCTCCGGGATAGGTGGCCCCACCCGGTGGACCCCCGGGACCCTTCCGGTGGTCCCGGTACAATACCGGTCACCTCCGAAACTTTCCCGGTGGCCGAAACTGGACTTCCTATATATAATTCTTCACCTTCGGACCATTCCGGAACTCCTCGTGACGTCCGGGATCTCATCCGGGACTCCGAACAACTTTCGGGTTACCGCATACTAATATCTCTACAACCCTAGCGTCACCGAACCTTAAGTGTGTAGACCCTACGGGTTCGGGAGACATGCAGACATGACCGAGACAACTCTCCGGTCAATAACCAATAGCGGGATCTGGATACCCATGTTGGCTCCCACATGTTCCACGATGATCTCATCGGATGAACCACGATGTCGAGGATTCAATCAATCCCGTATACAATTCCCTGTGTCAATCGGTACGTTACTTGCCCGAGATTCGATCGTCGGCATCCGGGAGTTACACGATCTCATGGTCTAAGGAAAAGATACTTGACATTGGAAAAGCTCTAGCAAATGAACTACACAATCTTTGCGCTATGCTTAGGATTGGGTCTTGTCCATCACATCATTCTCCTAATGATGTGATCCCGTTATCAATGACATCCAATGTCCATAGTCAGGAAACCATGACTATCTGTTGATCAACGAGCTAGTCAACTAGAGTCTCACTAGGGACATGTTGTGGTCTATGTATTCACACATGTATTACGATTTCCGGATAACACAATTATAGCATGAACAATAGACAATTATCATGAACAAGGAAATATAATAATAACCATTTTATTATTGACTCTAGGGCATTCCAACAGTCTCCCACTTGCACTAGAGTCAATAATCTAGTTACATTGTGATGAATCGAACACCCATAGAGTTCTGGTGTTGATCATGTTTTGCTCTAGGGAGAGGTTTAGTCAACGGATCTGCTACATTCAGGTCCGTATGCACTATACAAATATCTATGTCTCCATTTTGAACATTTTCACGAATGGAGTTGAAGCGACGCTTGATATGCCTGGTCTTCCTGTGAAGCCTGGGCTCCTTGGCAAGGGCAATAGCTCCAGTGTTGTCACAGAAGAGAGTCATCGGGCCCGACGCATAGGGAATCACCCCTAGGTCGGTAATGAACTCCTTTATTCAGATTGCTTCCTGTGCTGCCTCTGAGGCCGCCATGTACTCCGCTTCAGATGTAGATCCCGCCACGACACTTTGCTTGCAACTGCACCAGCTTACTGCCCCTCCATTCAAAATATACACGTATCCGGTTTGTGACTTAGAGTCATCCAGATCTGTGTCGAAGCTAGCCTCGACGTAACCCTTTACGACGAGCTCTTCGTCACCTCCATAAACGAGAAACATATCCTTAGTCCTTTTCAGGTACTTCAGGATATTCTTGACCGCTGTCCAGTGTTCCATGCCGGGATTACTTTGGTACCTTCCTACCAAACTTACGGCAAGGTTTATATCAGGTCTGGTACACAGCATGGCATACATAATAGACCCTATGGCCGAGGCATAGGGGATGACACTCATCTTTTCTCTATCTTCTGCCATGGTCGGGCATTGAGCCGTGCTCAATTGCACACCTTGCAATACAGGCAAGAACCCCTTCTTGGACTGATCCATATTGAACTTCTTCAATGTCTTGTCAAGGTACGTACTCTGTGAAAGACCAATGAGGCGTCTTGATCTATCTCTATAGATCTTGATGCCTAATATATAAGCAGCTTCTCCAAGGTCCTTCATTGAAAAACACTTATTCAAATAGGCCTTTATACTTTCCAAGAATTCTATATCATTTCCCATCAATAGTATGTCATCCACATATAATATGAGAAATGCTACAGAGCTCCCACTCACTTTCTTGTAAACACAGGCTTCTCCATAAGTCTGTGTAAACCCAAACGCTTTGATCATCTCATCAAAGCGAATGTTCCAACTCCGAGATGCTTGCACCAGCCCATAGATTGAGCGCTGGAGCTTGCATACTTTGTCAGCATTCTTAGGATCGACAAAACCTTCCGGCTGCATCATATACAATTCTTCCTTAAGGAAGCCGTTAAGGAATGCCGTTTTGACGTCCATTTGCCATATCTCATAATCATAGAATGCGGCAATTGCTAACATGATTAGGACGGACTTCAGCTTCGCTACGGGTGAGAAAGTCTCATCGTAGTCAACCCCTTGAACTTGTCGATAACCCTTAGCGACAAGTCGAGCCTTATAGATGGTCACATTACCATCCGCGTCTGTCTTCTTCTTAAAGATCCATTTATTTTCTATGGCTCGCCGATCATCGGGCAAGTCAGTCAAAGTCCATACTTCGTTTTCATACATGGATCCTATCTCGGATTTCATGGCTTCTAGCCATTTGTCGGAATCTGGGCCCGCCATTGCTTCTTCATAGTTCGAAGGTTCACCGTTCTCTAACAACATGATTTCCAGGACAAGGTTGCCGTACCACTCTGGTGCGGAACGTGTCCTTGTGGACCTACGAAGTTCAGCAGTAACTTGATCCGAAGCTTCATGATCATCATCATTAACTTCCTCCCCAGTCGGTGTAGGCACCACATGAATATCTTCTCGCGCTGCGCTACTTTCCGGTTCGGAAGGGGTGACTATCACCTCATCAAGTTCCACTTTCCTCCCACTTATTTCTTTCGAGAGAAACTCTTTCTCCAGAAAGGACCTGTTCTTGGCAACAAAGATCTTGCCTTCGGATCTAAGGTAGAAGGTATACCCAATGGTTTCCTTAGGGTATCCTATGAAGACGCATTTTTCCGACTTGGGTTCGAGCTTTTCAGGTTGAAGTTTCTTGACATAAGCATCGCATCCCCAAACTTTTAGAAACGACAGCTTAGGTTTCTTCCCAAACCATAATTCAGTGACCGTATGAATTAAACGAGATCCAGATACAATGTTCATGCTCAAAGCTGGCACTAAATAACAATTATTGAGGTTTAAAACTAATCCCGTAGGTAAATGTAGAGGTAGCGTGCCGACGGCGATCACATCGACCTTGGAACCATTCCCGACGCGCATCGTCACCTCGTCCTTCGCCAGTCTCCGCTTATTCCGCAGCTCCTGTTTTGAGCTACAAATATGAGCAACCGCATCGGTATCAAATGCTCCGGAGCTACTATGAGTACTGGCAAGGTACACATCAATTACATGTATATCACATATACCTTTGGTGTTGCCGGCCTTCTTGTCCGCTAAGTATTTGGGGCAGTTCCGCTTCCAGTGACCACTTCCCTTGCAATAAAAGCACTTAGGCTTGGGTCCATTCTTTGGCTTCTTCCCGGCAACTGGCTTACCGGGCGCGACAACTCCCTTGCCGTCTTTCTTGAAGTTTTTCTTACCCTTGCCTTTCTTGAACTTAGTGGTTTTATTCACCATCAACACTTGATGTTCCTTTCTGATCTCCACCTCCGCTGATTTCAGCATTGAATATACCTCAGGAATGGTCTTTTCCATCCCCTGCATATTGAAGTTCATCACAAAGCTCTTGTAGCTCGGTGGAAGCGACTGAAGGATTCTGTCAATGACCGCGTCATCCGGGAGATTAACTCCCAGCTGAGTCAAGCGGTTGTGTAACCCAGATATTCTGAGTATGTGCTCACTGACAGAACTGTTTTCCTCCATCTTACAACTGAAGAACTTGTCGGATACTTCATATCTCTCGACCCGGGCATGAGCTTGGAAAACCATTTTCAGCTCTTCGAACATCTCATATGCTCCGTGTTGCTCGAAACGCTTTTGGAGCCCCGGTTCTAAGCTGTAAAGGATGCCGCACTGAACGAGGGAGTAATCATCAGCACGTGACTGCCAAGCGTTCATAACGTCTTGGTTCTCTGGGATGGGTGCATCACCTAGCGGTGCTTCTAGGACATAATCTTTCTTGGCAGCTATGAGGATGATCCTCAGGTTCCGGACCCAGTCCGTATAGTTGCTGCCATCATCTTTCAGCTTAGTTTTCTCTAGGAACGCGTTGAAGTTGAGGGCAACGTGGGCCATTTGATCTACAAGACATATTGTAAAGATTTTAGACTAAGTTCATGATAATTAAGTTCATCTAATCAAATTATTCAATGAACTCCCACTTAGATAGACATCCCTCTAGTCATCTAAGTGAAACATGATCCGAGTCAACTAGGCCGTGTCCGATCATCATGTGAGACGGACTAGTCAACATCGGTGAACATCTTGATGTTGATCGTATCTTCTATACGACTCATGCTCGACCTTTCGGTCTTCCGTGTTCCGAGGCCATGTCTGTACATGCTAGGCTCGTCAAGTCAACCTAAGTGTATTGCGTGTGTTCTGAGGCCATGTCTGTACATGCTAGGCTCGTCAACACCCGTTGTATGCGAACGTTAGAATCTATCACACCCGATCATCACGTGGTGCTTCGAAACAACGAACCTTCGCAACGGTGCACAGTTAGGGGGAACACTTTCTTGAAATTATTGCGAGGGGTCATCTTATTTAAGCTACCGTCGTTCTAAGCAAATAAGATGTAAAACATGATAAACATCACATGCAATCAAATAGTGACATGATATGGCCAATATCATTTTGCTCCTTTGATCTCCATCTTCGGGGCGCCATGATCATCTTCGTCACCGGCATGACACCATGATCTCCATCATCATGATCTCCATCATCCTGTCTTCATGAAGTTGTCACGCCAACGATTACTTCTACTTCTATGGCTAACGTGTTTAGCAGTAAAGTAAAGTAATTTACATGGCGTTTTTAATGACACGCAGGTCATACAAAAAATAAAGACAACTCCTATGGCTCCTGCCGGTTGTCATACTCATCGACATGCAAGTCGTGATTCCTATTACAAGAATATGATCAATCTCATACATCACATATATTTCATTCATCACATCCTTTTGGCCATATCACATCACATGGCATATGCTGCAAAAACAAGTTAGACGTCCTCTAATTGTTGTTGCAAGTTTTTACGTGGCTGCTATAGGTTTCTTAGCAAGAACGTTTCTTACCTACGCCAAAACCACAACGTGATATGCCAATTTCTATTTACCCTTCATAAGGACCCTTTTCATCGAATCTGTTCCGACTAAAGTGGGAGAGACAGACACCCGCTAGCCACCTTATGCAACTAGTGCATGTCAGTCGGTGGAACCTGTCTCACGTAAGCGTACGTGTAAGGTCGGTCCGAGCCGCTTCATCCCACGATGCCGCCGAAACAAGATAAGACTAGTAGTGGCAAGAAAATTGACAACATCTACGCCCACAACAAGTTTGTGTTCTACTCGTGCATAGAAACTACGCATAGACCTAGCTCATGATGCCATTGTTGGGGATCGTAGCAGAAATTTAAAATTTTCTACGCATCACCAAGATCAATCTATGGAGTCATCTAGCAACGAGAGAGAGGAGTGCATCTACATACCCTTGTAGATCGCGAGCGGAAGCGTTCAAGAGAATGGGGTTGATGGAGTCGTACTCGTCGTGATCCAAATCACCGATGACCGAGCGCCGAACGGACGGCACCTTCGCGTTCAACACACGTACGGTTGGGGAAGACGTCTCCTCCTTCTTGATCCAGCAAGGGGGAAGGAGAGGTTGATGGAGATCCAGCAGCACGACGGCGTGGTGGTGGAAGTAGCAGGATCCCGGCAGGGCTTCGCCAAGCACAAGCGGGAGGGAGAGGGAGGCGCCAGGGGCTAGGGTACTGCTGCCCTCCCCCCTATATATAGGGTCCCTGGGGGGCGCCGGCCCTGGGAGATCCCATCTCCAGGGGGGCGGCGGCCAAGGGGGTGGCTTGCCCCCCAAGCCAAGTGGGGCGCCCCCACCCCCAGGGTTTCCCTCCCCACTTCAGCCCATGGGGCCCTCCGGGATAGGTGGCCCCACCCGGTGGACCCCCGGGACCCTTCCGGTGGTCCCGGTACAATACCGGTCACCTCCGAAACTTTCCCGGTGGCCGAAACTGGACTTCCTATATATAATTCTTCACCTCCGGACCATTCCGGAACTCCTCGTGACGTTCGGGATCTCATCCGGGACTCCGAACAACTTTCGGGTTACCGCATACTAATATCTCTACAACCCTAGCGTCACCGAACCTTAAGTGTGTAGACCCTACGGGTTCGGGAGACATGCAGACATGACCGAGACGACTCTCCGGTCAATAACCAACAGCGGGATCTGGATACCCATGTTGGCTCCCACATGTTCCACGATGATCTCATCGGATGAACCACGATGTCGAGGATTCAATCAATCCCGTATACAATTCCCTTTGTCAATCGGTACGTTACTTGCCCGAGATTCGATCGTCGGTATCCCAATACATCGTTCAATCTCGTTACCGGCAAGTCACTTTACTCGTACCATAATGCATGATCCCGTGACCAACCACTTGGTCACTTTGAGCTCATTATGATGATGCATAACCGAGTGGGCCCAGAGATATATCTCCGTCATACGGAGTGACAAATCCCAGTCTCGATCCGTGTCAACCCAACAGACACTTTCAGAGATACCTGTAGTGTACCTTTATAGTCACCCAGTTACGTTGTGACGTTTGGTACACCCAAAGTACTCCTACGGCATCCGGGAGTTACACGATCTCATGGTCTAAGGAAAAGATACTTGACATTGGAAAAGCTCTAGCAAACGAACTACACGATCTTTGCGCTATGCTTAGGATTGGGTCTTGTCCATCACATCATTCTCCTAATGATGTGATCCCATTATCAATGACATCCAATGTCCATAGTCAGGAAACCATGACTATCTGTTGATCAACGAGCTAGTCAACTAGAGGCTCACTAGGGACATGTTGTGGTCTATGTATTCACACATGTATTACGATTTCCGGATAACACAATTATAGCATGAACAATAGACAATTATCATGAACAAGGAAATATAATAATAACCATTTTATTATTGCCTCTAGGGCATATTTCCAACAAGCAGTTGCCACCTAACAGAATGTACTTGCCACATAGGCTCAATTGAAAGTGGCAAAAAGTTTAGGCAATATCGTATGAACACCCACACCCCCTATGATTGTCCAACAATAAATGTGGCAACAAAACACATTGGCTTCATTTCAAAAATGTACAGATCATAAGGCACTTGAAAAAAAATGCTTAAGTTGTCATGTTAGCACAAGATAGTACGAAAGAAAGGCACAAATCTTCCCCTGCACAAACATAAAATGTGGCAGCTCACACCCTGTCCTTATACAAAAATGAGTTGCCATGTGTTCAAAGGCAAAATGTGCTAGGTTGAAATTGCCATGTTAAAATGCAACACAAAATTCAAAAAAGTGCTGAAAAACATCTACTGAACAACCTGAAATTGCAATGCACACACTGACCTCATATTAGAAATGACTTGCCATTTAGTACGGCCAAATATGTTCAGATATCACAAGTCAGCGTGGCAAAACACGAAACTGGGTCTGCAGTACAGTGAATTTGCCACATTATCCTGCCTACAACATGGCAACAGCCATGCTGTGTTCACAGAAATACTTTCCACATGGAAAGCATATATATGGCAACTGACACAGTTGATGTGGAAATTAGTTGCCATCCACTGCACATAGTTGCTGAAACTGACATGACAACCTAGTTACTATACTTTGCCATGCCACATTATCCTGTCAGTTGCCACAAGTCAGCATGGCAAAACACAAATTTGGGTCTGTAGTACAGTGAATTTGCCACATTATCCTGCCTACAACGTGGCAACAGCCATAGTGTGTTCACAGAAATACTTGCTACATGGAAAGCATATATGTGGCAACTGACACAGTTGATGTGGAAATTAGTTGCCATCCAGTGCACATAGTTGCTGAAACTGCAATGACTACCTATTTACTACACTTTACCATGCCTACAGCGTGGCAGCAGCCGTAGCATGTGCACGAAATTAGTTGCCACATGGAAAACATATTTGTGGCAACTATCACAATCAATCAGGAAATTAGTTGCCATAAGGTGCAGATAGTTACTCAAACTACCATGTTTGCATTCATACCGCACTTTGAAAAACAACTACCTAGATCTAGGGTTCAATGGCAACTATCATAACTTGAAATTCATCACCAAAATTCTCCCTACATTGATCGCAAATAGCATTTCGAAGCAATGCGCAACTATCGGACAGAAAAATGACGGCCCAATCCCAAGGCACAACCAGGATGTGGCTCCGGACAGGTCGAACCACACCGGCGTGACCGCCACCGCGGTGGCGACGAAACTGCTCAATGCCACCGAAAACGGCAAGCACAAGACTCCGCCGCCGGCGGGAACGCCGGCGCATCGCGAACCCGCCTGAATCTCGAGCGAAGCATCGACCACTGAGGGGAGGGGAGAAATGCAGGCAAGGATTTTGAGCGTGGGAGGGAGCATTACCTTCAATCTGTAGACGCTCCGGCGAAGACGCTCCGGTCCGGCGAGTCCCACCGACGGCCGCGAATGCCGTCGACTCTTCCGCCTCCGCCGTCGCCTTCTCCTCCAATCGACTGAACTGCGGGGTGGGTTGTGCGAGTAACTGAGGGGAGGAGTAAATGGAACCGTGAGGGGAGGGGGCGAAGTGCGCGACGTGTTTGACGGCAACCATGGTCGGGCGTGGCGTGCGGGTGCAGAGCAGTTCCACCGCACGCCCCCGAGTGGCAACCGCTGACCGCTGGGAGGCAACCGGCATGTGGGCGGACTATGTCACACACCACACACACGCCTTGTCCTACGTGGCACACAAAATCAGTCAAAACGTGCCAAGATTCGTGCAGATACTGCTGGACGACGATGGAGGCGTGTGGTTGAGATGGCTAACGCCCACACGTGTGGGCGTTAACATTTCCGTCCAACAAATTGTTTTTTTAGGATTGCGTATTTCAACAACTAAAAGCATCTACAGCCGGACGCCTCAAACCATCTCTGATACGTCTGCGGACGCGCTCGGTCAATGATCGGGCAGAAGAGAGAAGGAAAAACATGACCCAACCAGATCCATCATATCATCCCTATATGCCCGGCTGTCCGTGAACCCTTATATCCATCTCAAATATGGGGAGAATATAAGGGCTCGCGACGTGCTCGGGCATTCCGTCACATAGGACGTGGCCCACCCCGGACCATATTTTCTCTTTCTTTATTCAATTTTTTGTTTCTCTTTCTTCATCTCCACCAATCACGTGCAAGTGACTGGACATATGAGAAGAAAAATGAATAGTGTGATTGCGCATACGGATAAATAGGAGCTCAAAACAGACACTCCCGGTCACTGACCCGGCTCCTCCGCGGGCGTTTGAGGGGTCATATTTGCTATATCCGGTTGTAGATGCTCTAACTGGCCCGATTCCTTGACTGTGCCGACTAGGCATGCCCAAGACGCTTTTCCTATTTGTCGCTCGTTGCGGCAAATTGTCGCCCCAACGCACAGGCAACATAAGAGATCGAGCAAAGTGGGCCGGCCCAGCATGCAAGGCTTTTTGTTTACAGTTTTGGGACCTTCTGGACGTTCCAGGGTGGGTTATTTTTTTCGGTTTCGGGAACCTTCTAGAAGGTTTCTGAACCATTTTTATCCTTTTTTCCTTTTTTTTTGTTTCTTTTCCATTTTCCATCTTTCTTTTTTTTCTATTCCCTTCCTTCTTTCCTATATCTTTTCCCTTTTTTCTTTCCTTTCGTTTTCTTTTTCAAGTTTAATTCTATTTTTTGAGCCAAAGTTCAAAAATTAAAAAAATATTTGCACTTCTCCAAATTTGTTTGTTTTTCCATAAAATGTTCCTCTTTTCAATTTCTGATCAAAATTCCAAAGAAGTTTAGAATTTCAAATTTTGTTCACTTCTTAACAATGTTTGAAAATTAAAAAAGTTTAGAATTTAAAACTTGCTAGAAAATGTTCGCATATCTAAATTTTCTTCACAAACACCTTTTTTCACCAATTTTAAAAATGTTCCCATTTGCAAAATTTGTTCACATATTTAGAAAATGCTCATATTTTCAAAAAAAAATAAAAAATGATCTTATTTTAAAAATTCATTTGCAAATCCAGAAAATGGTCAGCGAATTTCGTGTTGTCGTTCTTAATTTCTGGTTCATAATTTCGAAAACGGTTCATATTTGTCAAAAAAATCATGTTTTCAAAAAACAATTGCATATTCAAACAAAGTTCAGGGCTTTCATAAAATATTTGCTTTTCAAAAATATTGTTCAGAAATTTGTAAATATTTACGGATTTCAATTTTTTCCTATTTTTCAAAAATTGTTTGCATTTTCAAAATATTCTTCGTACTTTCAAAAAAAGTTCTCATTTTCCTTTTTTTCTTTTCTCAATTAATGTTTGAGATTCCCAAAAAATATTTGTGTTGTCCCAAAATGTTCGAATTTTTGTAAATTTCTCATGAAATTTTTAAATGTTCGTTTTTCAAAAAATATTTTCTTTTGTCTTAACGGAAATCACATTCAAAATAATTACAGTGCCTAGTGACATGGTTCACTCGCTGGAGGTTTTTTGTTCGATCCTTTTGGGAACTAATGTTTTAAGTTTCACTGTTGCTCTCATTTCTTGTAGTGTCATGCTACCAGTCGCAATGGCTAGCAGTGTGAACGAATGTGTCGCTGGTCGTGGGTTCGAATACCAGCCGGTTCTTGTATTTCTGTTGATTTTTGCAGCGCGCTACCACAAATGGGCCGGCCCAGCTGAGCTGTCCCCTGTGCGAATTGTGGACTTCTTGCCGCAATAAGCGGCGTATAGGAGGTCCCCGCCCAAGAGGCCCTCAACAACCTGAAGCCGTCCGATATAGGCATCATTTAGAACGGCCCAACATCTTCGTTATTTCTTTCTTTTTTACCTTTTATTTATAGTTAGACACCCCTTAAAAAACTATTTATAGTTAGATGTTGCTAAAAATATATTTATAGTTAGACGCCTACCTCATAATCCTTGTATTCCGATGAACATCAATCACTAAAACCTAGTTTGTTGTGCTCAGAAAGAAAATTAGACCCGCGTGCGTGATTGACAAATGCATGTGTAGTTTACGTCCATGTTAGGGATACAAATTTGGATCCTTGAGGGTACCCTTTGACCCACCTTAGTTCGACTAAATTAGCTAGATTTGTAGAATTCACATAACTTTTGATATTTTAATTCATTTGGTTGAACTAAGTAGGGTTGGAGGGTACCCCGAAGGTACCAGATTTGCAGGCCTATGCCATGTCACTATGCATGTGCATCTCTTCCTATGTTTTTTCTCTGCTCGTTCATTTTTCTACCACCTCATCCACACTACTACCTCTTCCCTAGTGCTTTTAACTCATAATCGTGTCACCCCGTCTACATTGGCTCTCATCCCCACATCGCCTCATCCACATTGACTTATCCTTGCATGCCCTAGATCATCCCTAGAGTTGCCTATGGCTTGTTACCCGGTTTGCTCATCATTTCCATGTGTCACCTCCTCTTTACCTATAGACCAACAAGGCGTAAAAATACAACATGAACCACATGTTGTCCCATTGTAACATAACACGACCCAACAAGGCATAACAAGCAATCGAGCACCTAAGAACTATGCAACAATTTAGTTTCCATGGATACACCTAAATACACTATAGTGTCAAAACAAAGTAGTGTATGTGGCAATTTGATAGTCATAGAAATTTACATGATCATAATGTGTTCAATGCGAGATTATGTTCTATAAAAGGTTATACACTCATAGAGATACATATCTTTGAGAGAGCACAATTAAAACAGGATTGATGTTGGCATAGTCAACATACAACATGTCTAGAAAGCATAGAGTAGTGGTCATTTAAAGGAACCACAATAGGGAAGGAAATTATACAAGACCAATATGTGGACAATATGTTATTACCGTATACACATACACTTGTCATGTAGCAGGTGCCATCTGAAAATAAGTAATCATTAGTGGTACATGCATCCCCTTGCACATACAAAACACATCTCTATTCCTTTTTGTGCGGGTTACATCTATATTTATTGAAGTTGCCATTGAGGATGAAATGCACCTTGCATTAACTTGGATATAAGCAATTCCCCCTTGCTTCACCATACCTAGAGAGATGAGTCCCCGGAAACCAAAAAATAGAGTGGGTCGAAAAAGATAATCACATGGAATAAGCAACTACCATAATTGGAAAGAAAATGTCTGGCTACAAAAGAAACACATTTTTTATTCATTGTTGCACACTTTAAAACCAACGGATTCAGTATCATAAATCAGTCTACTTTGAATAAAATGGGTAGAAAAGGTATCGCATAAATAGCATGCAGTCTTGCTTATATTTCAGTGTAATAATATACATGTGTAAGGGTATGAATTTTCAGTAAAATCTTTGCAACAAACATCACTATTAGGAAAAAAACAAGGCCAATACCTCCTATGTTATAGAACTGTAATATCAACTTGTGTGCATCAACGATGTTTGCACCATAATAAAAGCGAGATAAATGCACCAATTCTTCATACTTGAACAAGTTTTAATATGTAAACAAAATAGTGAAACATGCTACTGCCTAGCGACATCTTCCCACTGGTTGTATGTAATGCCATAGAAATGATTCACCATAAGCATGAATACACTCCTAGTCTGCAAGCATCACAATAATAAAATATAATCAACATCAAGACTAACTCTGTCTGGTAAAGTGCACTAATAACTCGTTGCATCAATAGAGAAAAGGGTATAAAGATGAATCTTCTAGGGGTGGTCACTGTTGGAAATATGCCCTAGAGGCAATAATAAATGGTTATTATTATATTTCTTTGTTCATGGTAATTGTCTATTATTCATGCTATAATTGTATTGTCCGGAAATCATAATACATGTGTGAATACATAGACCACAACGTGTCCCTAGTAAGCCTCTAGTTGACTAGCTCGTTGATCAACAGATAGTCATGGTTTCCTGACTATGGACATTGGATGTCATTGATAACGGGATCACATCATTAGGAGAATGATGTGATGGACAAGACCCAATCCTAAGCATAGCATAAAAGATCGTGTAGTTTTGTTTGCTAGAGCTTTTCCAATGTCAAGTATCTTTTCCTTAGACCATGAGATCGTGCAACTCCCGGATACCGTAGGAGTGCTTTGGGTGTGCTAAACGTCACAACGTAACTGGGTGACTATAAAGGTGCATTGCGGGTATCTCCGAAAGTGTCTGTTGGGTTGGCACGGATCGAGACTGGGATTTGTCACTCCGTGTGACGGAGAGGTATCTCTGGGCCCAGTCGGTAATGCATCATCATAATGAGCTCAATGTGACTAAGGCGTTAGTCACGGGATCATGCATTGCGGTACGAGTAAAGAGACTTGCCGGTAACGAGATTGAACAAGGTATTGGGATACCGACGATCGAATCTCGGGCAAGTAACATACCGATTGACAAAGGGAATTGCATACGGATTGATTGAATCCTCAACACCGTGGTTCATCCGATGAGATCATCGTGGAGCATGTGGGAGCCAACATGGGTATCCAGATCCCGCTGTTGGTTATTGACCGGAGAGGCGTCTCGGTCATGTCTGCATGTCTCCCGAACCCGTAGGGTCTACACACTTAAGGTCCGGTGACGCTAGGGTTGTAGAGATATATGTATGCGGAAACCCGAAAGTTGTTCGGAGTCCCGGATGAGATCCCGGATGTCATGAGAGGTTCCGGAATGGTCCGGAGGTGAAGAATTATATATAGGAAGTCAAGTTTCGGCCACCGGGAAAGTTTCGGGGGTTACCGGTATTGTACCGGGACCACCGGAAGGGTCCCGGGAGTCCACCGGGTGGGGCCACCTGTCCCGGAGGGCCCCGTGGGCTGAAAGTGGAAGGGAACCAGCCCTTAGTGGGCTGGGGCGCCCCCCTTGGGCCTCCCCCCATGCGCCTAGGGTTGGGAACCCTAGGGGGGGCTTCCCCCTTGCCTTGGGGGGCAAGGCACCCCCTTTTCCCCACTTGGCCGCCGCCCCCCTTGGAGATCTGATCTCCCAAGGGCTGGTGCCCCCCCACGGGTCCTATAAATAGTGGGGGGAGGGAGGGCAGCAACCTACAGCCTTGGGCGCCTCCCTCCCCCCCTGCAACACCTCTCTCTCTCTCCCAGAAGCTCGGCGAAGCCCTGCCGGAGACCCGCTACATCCACCACCACGCCGTCGTGCTGTTGGATCTCCATCAACCTATCCTTCCCCCTTGCTGGATCAAGAAGGAGGAGACGTCGCTGCACCGTACGTGTGTTGAACGCGGAGGTGCCGTCCGTTCGGCACTCGGTCATCGGTGATTTGGATCACGGCGAGTACGACTCCATCATCCACGTTCATTGGAACGCTTCCGCTCGCGATCTACAAGGGTATGTAGATGCACTCCCTTCCCCTCGTTGCTAGTACACTCCATAGATGCATCTTGGTGAGCGTAGGAAAATTTTAAATTATGCTACGATTCCCTACAGTCACAACCAATTTCGCTTCTCCACATGACATCAAACTAACCAAGCTTACAATGACATTCCCCTACAAGATTTAACAGGATAAGACATGCAACAACACATGCTCTCTTGCACCTCGCATTAAAATGGTAAAAAATGAAATGGACAAATGCACCTAAGATAGTGTTGGACGAACCAAACCTGCTATTGAAGACACAAAAAAATCAAGGTGGATAAGTCTGATCCTTCTCACTGTAAAATTCAAAAGCAGCAACATCCATTCCAATGACCAACCGGCACACATGGATAAATAGATAAGGGTTGAATCATGAGCTAGATATAGACAAAAAATATATTCTTCTAGTGTAGCCAGCCTTTGTCTTCAACCGTTCAAGAATCAAGACGCTCTTTATTTTTCCATGTAAGTATAAACTAACAAGAAATCACATAT